>NW_016163439.1:0-14273 GCF_001687245.7 Rhagoletis zephyria | reverse complement strand
GGGCGGCAAGTTATGAATTGCCTAGGGGCGGCAAATATTTAAATCCGCCACTGTATATATATAAAATAGTACCCTGAAATGCCAGCTTAATAGGGTCGATAATGTAATGTAATGTGTTTATGTAATTAAGATATTGATACGAAACGAAACATTTTAGAGTGAGCTCTAAATATGGCATACCTTTTAAATGGGATTGCTAACAACCCTAGTAATTCAAAGCACGGCCTACTAAAAAGTTGTTCTGAAATTTCGTAATCAAAAAGGCAAAGTAAATACCGTAGAGGATTCTCATTGCAGAATACGGTTTCATTATAAACTTTATTTCGAGCAAGAAAATAATTTCTTTTGTGCGTTAAAAATAACCGGTTGTTTTTGCCTTTCAGGCTTTTGGCACGGTTGCCACTGTTGGTTGTTTCCAACCAAAATTTTACGAATTTGGTTGTTTGGCAGTTTTTTCTCTGATCTTTTATTTATTTTTTTTAATTAGAAATTTTTTCTTTACAAAAAGTATTATTGCATTCTAAATGCCAATATAATTAATAAATTAATTTTTCAAATTCCAATTTTTAATGTAAGATGTGCATATAAAATAAATATAAAAAAAATATGTGATTGAATGCACAAGTATTTCAATAATTTTTGTTTTTGTAATAAGTTTTGCTTTTTGTAATATAGAGATTCTTAAGAAACAAATTTGTTTTTTTTTTCAATTTGATTGTTTTTTTTTCAGATTTTGGTTGATTATTTTTTCAACTAGTAGCAACCGTGGATTTTGGTAAACTTGCTCGCGTTTTCTTTTTAGGAATTTTTCAAACTCTTAAGGCTTCTTTTCAGTGGTAATTTGTACTTCTTGTGTTTTTTAGAATTTTCACAGATGTTTTATTTTGAGATTCTTTAAGAACTTTTGGGACGTTTTCCGAAACTCAGCGCTGGTGACGGGATTTTCGCCTCAAATTTAAAAACAATTTCACAAATTTAATTTTAAATTTTAAAGCTTTTTTTTGTATTTTTACGCATTTTTCGATTTTTTTTTTCGGAAGCCTAGGAAGTTTCCGAGCTTTCCCTTGTTTTACTTTTTGGGACCTTCCGAAATCTTAATGGAATCATTTCGGGGTCCCTTCGGATGCTTTCGGGGTTCTTCGTGTTCTATCTCTGGAAGACTTTTTAGAATTCTTCAAACATTTTTTTTTAATTCATTGGAATTTTTTAGCTTCTGGTGACTTTTTGGGCTTCTGCGTGTTTTGCTTTACGGGATGTTTGCCCGAAATTTAAAAATTTATTCACTAATTTTGTGAAGTTTTCTTTTTGTATTCTTCGGCCTTTTTCGAGTTTTTTCCAGAAGCCTTCGGAAGAGTTCGAGCTATTTCGTGTTTTACTTTTAGGGATCTTTAGAAATTTTAAGAAGTATTTTTTTTCGGAGTTCTTCGTTTTTTATTACTGGCGATGACTTTTTAAATTTCTTCCTGTTTTGCTTTTTGGAATTTTTTCCATAAATTTATAATTTTTTTCACAAATTTTAATTTTTTTTGCGTTTTTTAGGTTTTAGTTTAAGCGATCTGCCACATTTTTCGGGCATTTTCCGAGTTTTTTCCGGAAGATTATAAGATTCCTCGTGTTTTACTTTTTGTGATATTCTCAAAACTTTTTCGATTTGGATTTTCCGATATTTATTTGCTAATTTACTTTTAGGGATCTTGGGAAATTTTTATTGGAATTTTTCGGATTTCTTTCTGGAACTTTCAGGAATTGGGATTTTTCTCTGTCATCAGCGCATTAATATACTGACCTTTGGATTGCTTTCGATAAATTATTTTATATTTTTGTTCTATTTGAATTTGCATTCATGACATAAATTCAATAAACGAGAATTTCATTTTAATATAAGCAAAGTTATGCCAATGATGATGTTACATGTCTATTTACACGTGCTTTAACTACGAATACGAGTACGAGTACTACGTGTTCAACAGCAATCTAAGCAATTATTTTAATAAATTTATTTGTTTGCACATTTCATTTAAAATTGGTTGCATATTGAACAAAATGCGCCATTTGTGACGCCAATGTGTCTGGGTTGGAAAATGTATGCCGATTGTTTGTTTAAAAGAAAAAAAAAACAGCTAAACACACACACACATGAGGCGTTGATGGAGATGAAAGGAAAGCGAAAAGTTGATGAGAATACTTTGAATATATTAATGAACTTAAATTCCAGGCATATTTATGCAATGCAAGCTCTTTGGAAAACTATGCGACATTTGATATTCTAAGAAATCTCGGGGTTTTAAATACTCGTAAATTGTTGCAATTAGGAGTGGCGTGAATGTGAGGGCATGAGGGATTTATTACCGAACTAAGAAAGGCTTACGAGCAAGCATAGATTACTATTATATAAATCTTATAACATTACATTTCATATCACATCACATCGCAACCCAATTCGTCCTGCAACGCCATACTCCCAGTTAGCACATTTGCCAGACAATTTCTGATATCAAACAAGTCGGAATAAAAAGTTGACTATTTAGAAAAGTCTTACAGGTTTCGTACAGATTTCTGGGCGAATTGTCTGGAGAGTTTTATTTATTTCTCTATCCGATATGGCTAATCGAATTATGTCCGATTTCGGGCATACACGTCTGATAATTCTTATTTTCCATGATTATTTCCGTAAAAATCGTCGGTAATTAAGTCACAATTTCCCACGTCGTATCGGTTAGACTTCCTGTCAACCTCTTCACACGTTTCTCTGACCGATATCGACCAAAATCATAAGGATTTCTGACTTTTTTGTCGGTGAGTCTGACGGATATCTAACAGATTTCTGTCAATTTTGCTAGCTGGGCTACAACACATCGCACCACAACGCATTACCTAGCAACACATAACGTTATACAAAATAATATCGCGTCCCATCACATTACATCAAGTCAGATCACATAGCATCACATAAAAGCAAATAACATCACATGACATACAATTTTATTTTATTACAAAGCATCGGATCACATCGCATCAAGTAAAAATAAGGTATCTCAAAATATCGCAAATCTGACCGATTTTCAGATCCAACAAATTAGATGGTTTTACTATTATTTGATACAGGAAGGCCTTCGTACCAGTGTTTTTTTTTTTAGAAACCGTATCGGTAATCTTTTATTGAAGTCCCAAGCCGACGTATGTATGCCGACCATGCTGGCCTCAAAGTCAACTTTGATTCCATTAAGCCCTCTTTTTATTTTCTTTAGCTAGTATCCTCCCTTGCCGGGGTGTTTTTATATATCTGTGGCCACAAGCAATAATCGCCTAATTCGACTTAAGAAAGAATTTAGTTATTTATGCTATTGTATTCTGCAAGTACTATTCCATATATATGTGAAATCCCCATCTTGCCAGCTAGACTATTTAAAAAGTTTGAGGCGAACATATTTTGTCATATCATAAGATTCAAGCAGGAACGAAGTTAGGTCTGTATACCTGATTTAGAAAAGTTAAGAAGCATTTTGAAGGATTGATACCTTCCACTCAGCATACGGAATATTAACTAGCAATAAGTACAAAGGACAGGTGATATCATCAAAACATTTTACCCTTGATCTAAGTAAATATCTATTCATATGAATTTATTGATGAAAACCATTAATATGTACGGAAATTCCGCATTTTATAATGGTCGTCCCTCAGTCAATTGCTTGCTAGTAATAATTTAGCTGTTTTTATTTTTTCCAATACCAAAAGGTCACGTTCATCGTTGCTGATTGTAAAACAATTCTTAATTTGATTCTTCATATGCGATACAATTTCGCAGTTAAAGTTAAATAGAAACACACAAAACCAAAATAAACAAAGGCCAAGCCAAACAGTCATAAAATATAATTGCATTCGAACAATTGCATTTGTATTTTTTTTTTTATATAAAATACGCAAATGTTTTTGTTTTTTTTTTCACAACACTTGCTCATTTCATTCATGCTTTAATTTATAATCAGCTCATTATTTTCCAGCAAATGTGTGTGTGTGCCTGCATATGAAAATTGAATTTTAAAGTTTATTACCAAAGTAGGTTGGGCGCGCGCAAACGCTTTTGTGCTGAGAGAACGAACAACAGTTTTGTTTTAAATTTTTATTTTTGGTTCACAAAATTTGTTTCTTTAAAATCATTTTCTTGGCTTCGCTCTCATTGACGATGAATCGCTTGCCAATTTATGCAATTTTTATTTATTTTTTCAACAACTTTATTACTTACTTTGCTATTGAATTGTGATTGCGCAGCGTATTACCCAGTACGCTTTGCTGTTCAATTGAATTACAAATTTAACACTGTTACAATTGAGTTCGGATTTTTCTATGCATTTTTACGCATATGTTTAATAATGAGTTTGTGTTTTTGCAAAAGTTTTACTACTTGCTCGCCTATAACTTAGCCTTAGGCCTTTTGCGGCTAACAGCCCAATTGTGGGCGCCGTCGCTTATTCGAATTTGTTGTTGTTGTTTACTTTTTTTTGGAGTTTTTCAATTTTGCATTCATTTCAATTTTATTCTAAGGTCACCTAATGCATTTGACCGAAAAAAATTAAAATTTAAACGCGCATTGTTTGCTGCAGTTAATTGAAAAATATCCAAAGTTTAATGTTTATTTTAATTGAGTTTTGCTCTGTGTGATTTTTGCGATTAAACTTGTTAGCAATAATTTCTTGCAAAAATTTATTACTTGTACTTTATTTAGGAATATTTTTATGCATATTTACGGCTCTATTGTCTGACGCTGACAATGGTAATTGAAAGTAGATTTTCGAAAAAATAATATGTTAAAAATCACAACAAAATCTATGAACGAGAGGTAAATCGAAATAGCGCTATGATGCGCTAATTTTATCCTAGTCAGCCATTAAGAAGCAATGTAACCAAGCGACCAACCAAACGACTTTTAATTTTTCATTTCCATTGAGCTGGCATGTGAAGAGGTGGCTGATGACGTGCGGGCAGTCTCCACATGCGGACACTCATTGGGAATTTGGGCGTCGAGTCTGGACAGGTAGCTGCTGAGGCGGCTACAGTATTTAGACCCTAATTGCGTCAGGGTAACACGGGTGTCTCTTGGAAATTGAAGCTCCGTTTCTGCTACAGGTGGTGATTAGGCTCCGATCAAAGCATTCATAGGCCGGGAGTCATGGTAGGTGGTGACCGACTTCCTATGGATGGCGTTGAATCATCGTCGGTACGTCGTCGGGTCCTATGGTTGGTCGATGTAAGTCAGAACCACGTCCTTATAAATGTATAGGTGACTCCGAACGTGCCTAGGCGGAGGCTTCTCCTCCAGCAACAGTTTGTTAGGGCGTTCACGTCCGTGGCACCTCACCAGAAAATGCTTACTGAGCATTTTCTTGAGCGACATCAGACAGCACCCTGTCGCTGTCCGGAGTGCGGCATTCTAACAAGTCTGTAGCTTCGTCCACTGCATCCAACTAGTCCCCGGCGACGAAACAGGCGCATCATAGTTTAGAACCAGCCAGCCAATTACCTTGTATGTTGCTAGCAACGTATCTTTGCCTTTGTCGCAGGTACTGCCGGCGAGCGATTTGGAGACCTTATTGCGGCTCTGTACTTTGTTGATAACTGCGGAGAAGGAGAGAAGGCAATCAACCCCCAAAATGTTTGGTTTGTTCACAGTCGGAATTGGTGTGCCATCGACATGAATGCCTAACTGAAGCCTGACCTCCTTCATCCAGGTGGTGAAGACGGTCACCGTTGATTTCGTTGGGGAGAATGTTCAGCTCCTTGTAGTGAAGAAGCGAGAAAGCCTGGAGCGATAGGCGTTTAATTTTGAGCACATGTCATCAATTTCATTCACACACGCCAATACCGAGCAGTCGTCAGCGTGTGAAATCAGGGAAACTCCCTTGGCCTCCTTGCACCCCTTCATGCACAATACTTGATAATATTGGGACGCCGAAAAGATGTATTTAGTCTTAGTTTCGTGGAGGAGTGTTTCGAAGGGCCCACGGACGTGAACGGGTGAGAGAACTCCTTTTACGACACTCCCATCAAGCTTTCAGCCATCGAATTTGTACAAATTTCGACCACAATTTCCAAGTCTCATTTAACTGTTACATGCTCCACAACCTTTAACAGGTTTATTGGGGGTTTCTTGTTTTATAGAATAGATCTAGATGAAGCTGTATATAACCGAGTAATATGTATGTATATCAAAAGCTATAGTCTTTCCGTGGATGTGAAATATCTAGGGGTAACTATAGAAACGAAGCTGACAAGGAAAACTCACTTCGAGCTTAAGGTAAATCGAGTGCTGAAAGTTTTCGGTCAGTCTCGAAGAACCTTTGGTAAGACCTAGGGTCTGCGACCGGATGTGGTATTCTGGATATACATAGCTTTAATCAAAATCGTCACATACTCTGCTATAGTATGGCGGCAGAGAACCACCAATCTTGAGTCAGTTGGAGCCTGAATTGGCAGAAGAGTCTACGGCTTTCGAAAGTCATACCTAAGACTTTTAAATAAAAAGGAACCCGCGGGGAGCAGATGCCCCTGGGGTGTGTTCGTTGGTTAGATAAGGCAAAACTAGTGAGACGAACTAGGCTGAAAGCTCGTCAAGCAACTCGAGCGGGTGTAGAAAACCGGAAAAGGAGTAATACTGCATGTCTTCACACCCCGGGCTGTAGTTTACTCCCCAGTAAGGCTAGTAAGATCTGCGCGATTTGTGAGACGAGTAGTATGAATAGGGTGAGTCAAGCAACTCGAACGAGAGTTGAAAGTCGATTTTCACTCCAGACGGGACAACCTGGTGTGGAATGAGATCAGTAAGTAAGTTGTGACAGGAGTAAGACAAGCAGTATAATAATTGAAGTTGTTTATGGGTAGCAACAAGGTGAAGCTGTTCTCCGAGGGAGGCAGTGTTGGTGGTTTGATGATGGTGGGAAAGCGGATCTGACTAGTTGTGGGCTCAAGCATGTGTATTTTAGTAAGTTTAGTAAGTCGCGTGAGTCGATCAGGTCGGGAAAGTCTGGCTGGCGAGCACTACTCCATTCTGTTCAGTGAGGTTAAGCCTTTCGGGGAGTATCGCGGGGGCTGTGATTTAATACCTAAATGCGGGTAGAACTCGCAAAGGTTCAATGTGGAGTTGCATTTCAACCGGGTGCCGGGACCCAAAGAACGGCAGAGATTTTGGGTTGGTTTCGTCTTTACCATTGGTGCTGAAATGATTGCATTTCAGGGCAATGATTAAGGCATGAACTAATCCGCGAGCTTAACGGGCTCTTTGGAGTTTGGACCGCATATTGCGGTAGGTACCCACAATAAACATAAACTATACACACCACGGTTTCTGGACGGTAACTTCAGATGCTTTACTGCCTTGAGTGCAATGGCAACGGCAATCCGAAGTCTTTGCAATACGGAAAGTGGCAGACTGGATAATTGACGAAAGATGGCGCGGACATAAAATCCGGATCTGTAGTGAGAGTCAAGCTGATCTTAAGACCTAGGAAACCGCACGCATCTCTTCAAAGGTTGTCCAGGAATGTAAGTTGGGGCTAAACTCCGTTACAAGGTGAAATAAGCTTGAACATGTTTGGCTGCCGGGAGGACGGATTGCGGAGCACAATCCATTGGGACGACATAGGCATCATTGGCAATCAACTTTGTACATCGTGTTTGGAGGATGAGGATAGTAAAAACATTCTCGCTGCCGCTGTCCGGCCTTCGCCAGATTCAGATGGTACATTTTTGGGTCGGATGTACTGAGAATGGACCGGATAAATTCTATTTCCTTCAACAAACTGCTAAAATTCATAAAGCAGCCTGGTAAGTTTGCAAAGGAGCAATGATTTCCCACCCCACGTATATATCCCTTTCTTCTAAATCGTGTCTCTAGGCCTTAAGTACAATGGGCAATACTGCCTGAGTGCTTGAAAAGGTTTGTGTTTGTTCTTTCCATGCACCCACAATTCCATTCCAATAGCTATACAGCAGCAAAAGCATCCACCCAGTAGTGTCGAAAAAGCCGGAAGAGGAGATTGTAGCAAAAACTGACATATACAAATTTTACAGTAATGCATTCGGTACGCTGAAGGTTAACTTGATTGCCGCACGATAGAAACATTATGCTGGGCGGCAAACAAATTGCAATAATATAACAAAGACATATTTATAATAAACCTGAAGAGGACGTTCTTTTGGCTTTGACACTTCTGAAAAAAAAACAGTATATTTTCAGTTTTTTTACAATTTGTTTTAGCAACCGGAATTAAAGTGCGTTTTATCGCTGTAGAGGTAGTTATAGTGATTATGATCTCCTTCAAGACATACTGACCGAAAATATACTTAGACCAGTTAGCTCAATTAAATATTTCAATTTCTTTTCAGCTAACTATCTCTATCTATGTAGTTCCCATAAGATACAAAAAAATATCGTGATTTCGAAGAATTGTAGAGCCCTCAGAAAGAATGGTATGAAGAACAAGGAATTTGACTGTTTTTGTAGTGACAAGGTTTTCTTTCCTATGGGCAGCGATCCGGTCTAATGTGCATACCAAGCACATTTATGAAAACATTTCAAGCGGTGTGTTCTCATTAAAATTTTTTCTAGTATTTTTTGCTAAAAATCAAATCCCCTTTGTTTGATATGCGGGCGGTTTTAACTTACCGTTAGAATGTCGATAAATAAGAAGACACACCTACGAAGCAATAAAATAGCACAACAATAAAGTACTAGAATAAGATGAAGTGTTAAAGCCGCCTGAGTAGATTTCAAAAAATCCATAAGAAATAAGAGAACAAAAAAAAAGCGGCAACACATTTGTGTAAACGTAACTAAATAACTGGTGTAAGGTCATAGTTTAAACATACATAAGACACATGCATATATGCAATCAGCAATATGTGTATATTTTGCGTTTGCTACTGTACATGCCGCTCAAATGTCGAATAGAGGGGCGGTGGGGTGGGGGGAGCACAAACCTACCAACCAATCAACTAACCAACCCTTCTTTGTCCTCTCGCGTCAAACTCACTTGCGCAGTAGCTCATTATGAGCTCAATGCTCAGTGCTTGCCTGCTGGCCTCCCCCTACCTGTGCTCCCTTTGGCTTGGTGGGGCGGGTCGCCGTTGTTAAATTGCGCAGGCGTGGCCGCAATCGGCTGGCAAATTGCAACTTTGTATACATACTCTCATAAACAATTCCTTTTTCGGCATGGTATTTATTTGCCGTTAATTTGTTGTTTATTGTTGATTTCAGGTTCACCTTTGCATTAAACTTGCATAAAGTTAAAAGTTGTTGTTGTTTGTTGAGATTTTGTGCAAACATAAAACCAGATAACAAGTGCAGTCGAGTCGGCGCGCTAGTTAATATTTATTGTATTGTTAATGGTAGAAGTAGTAGTTATTGTTGTTGTAGTGATACTTTTTGTTGTTGTTATTGCTCTTGTAGATCTGTTTGCTTTTAATTAGCGTAACGAATTACCTTTGTTGGCGGCAATTGGCGGCCAATAAGTCATCAAGCAATCTAGCAAAAGCAGAGAATAGCCAACTAATTTAGTGACTAACTGACTCGCGCAAGTAATTAAGCATTTTTGACATACATAAGTAAGAAATGTTAAAAGTCATGCAATTAATAGGTGGGTTGTACTTTACACATTCTTCTCTTAACTATAAATGGGAGTTTCTGAATTTTTTCGTAATTCTTTATGTTATAGTACGATTTGGTGGAGTGTGAAGGTTACGTTCATCACCAAAGCAGAAAAAAGCTCTCAGGTATCTCCGAGGGACTTCAGGCCAATCACTATCTCTTCTGTGTTATTGAATATTAGAAACAGGATTCCTCGTGAGCGTTTGAGCCTCTCTCAGAATGCCTACATGAAGGGGTGATCCGTGGAGTCTGTCTTGCACACAATCGTCAAAGTCATAGAGGAGTCTCTTAAGAAAAAATCTTTTGCAGTTGATGCTTTCCTTCATATCGAGGGGACTGTCAATAATGCCCTGACATTGCCGTCTCCCTAGAATTTGTGCGAAACCCAACCAGAGGGAGGTGTCCTTTCCCGATTTCTGTGGATTGTCGTGATAAACGNGAGGCGTCCTTTCAGGTTATTGCTTACACGGATGATGTGGCACTTATCGTCAGAGAAAAGTTCTTGGAAACTCTATGATCTTATGCAGGGGTACCTAAACTTGGTAACGAATTGGACTGCCAGCTGGGGACTTGCTATAAATCCTGAAATGATGGAGCTGGTACTAGTCATCAGGAGGTACAAAGTGCCTCATGCCAAGTCTCCGTCAATGGGGGGTTTTTCACTTGTTCTCTCAGACAGGTTCAAGTTCTCGGGTGTGATCCTAAACGAGAAGTTATCATGGAAGCCAAATATTGAGCACCGAGTAAAAAAGGCTTCGGTGGCTCTTTACTGTTGTAAAAATGTTACGTGGTAGAGATGGGGATCTCTCCAAAAGTGATATACTGGCTATATGAAACCATACTCAAACCAATAATGTCATATGAGATCATTGTCTGGTGGAACTCACTGGAAATTACCATTCTTGTTACGGAGCTGGAGCGCGTGCAAAGGGCGGCGCTCGTTGGAATCAGCGGAGTGCCCTGGATCACTCCTGCTCTAGCGCTAAATGCTATGCTCAGTGTCGCACCTCTTGACATTGTGGGCAGATTGCCGGCGGTTCGCTCAGCCATTAGGCTTAAGACCTCTGGCTTCGACTTTTTGCCGGAAGAAATGGATCGGAGTGTTCCGAGGCCAACGGAAATATGGGATAACGTCAGTCTCTGAAGTAGAGGTCCATGCTTGCTGATGCAGTAAGGGACGGTCATCGATAATATTCAGCTTTACTTCATGCTTACCTATCACGCAATGAACAGTTAGAACTCCCAACACTGCTTAGCCTTAAGGGCCCCCTTGACGGCTTCCAAGGTCTTCGCCCAGCGCAAGCTGAGCCAACGTCCCACTGTCCAGAAGTAAAAAACATGAGGTAAAGGGAGCACCCTGACTTTCTCTAATCAGAAACAATTCCTCAAGGGTTTTCGCCAATTTCAGGTGGTCTATTTAAGGATAAGACTGCAGTGATTAGGACATGAAACACAAGGCAAACCATCAATTCCAAAAGTATCAAATGTTGAATACTTTCAATACAAATCGTTTGCTTTCAGACACAAACTAAGGGGTATTGGCTATAATTTTTAATATCGTAGTAAACAATTATCTCCACCAAACTTAATTCATTCCATCATCGCCGCTGTACGGCCTTCTTGATGCCGTACACCACCATACTCAGCATTACCTCATCGCTTATCGTTTTCTTTGCTTCGAAGCTAGGGCTTATTACCGCATAACTGCTTATTTAATTGCAATTCCTTTCTCCTGCACAATTAATTTTACATATTTTCATACATTTCAATTTTGTTTTTGTTCGTTTCACTCAAATATATATGTACATAAATACTTAGTTACCATACTCCACCCACAAGTCATTATTAATCATTTCAAACTAACTGTATAAATCGCTGAAAGTAGCTTTAGCTTTGTTAATAGTTAGCGCATGCCAAATGCAAAAATTCAACAACGCTTAACCCCTCAGCGCCATCAACAAGCAGTACAGCACCGGTAAAGTACACAGAAACAAAGATGTCGAAAATACGAGGGAAAAAAAACAACCACGCCATGTAATTACACTTTTTATGCTGAAATTATGCAAACGTGTATCTCATTTTCAGATAAACGGAAAATGAAGAAAATAAGAAATATACAAAAAAAGAAAATATGTAATCAGAAGGTATGTATGTACGTATGTATGTATTTATGTAGGTTTGTATGTACATATGTACATATGTAAGTAGGTAACACAGGCCTAGGAAGGCAAAAATGTAATAAAGAAAAAATGTCTTCATCAAGTCATTCGCATACATGTATGTATGTGGCTGCTGTTTGCAGCGAAAATTTCAGCTTCAAAAATATATTTTCCTAGACACAAACATATGTCCATATGTATTTCTTTAGCCAAAAATTTTCAACTCCGATAGCATTGCAATGCAAATGACAATATTAACTTGTACTCACCACAATGACAGCATAAAAAGATAATTCAAATAAATACATACGTACATTAGGGTGCCCATCAAATTTTTTTTTTTTTGTAAATTTCAAGACTGATTTCCGATTTCAAAAATATCTAAGACGGTACTAAAGGAGGCTAGTTTTTAGAAGGAGGAGGAGTAGTTTTTGAGATACGCATATATTATAAAAGTGGGTGGTGCCACCCCCATTTTCTTAAAATTTCTTGAGAACCACTTCTTCGCTAAAAAGCGAGTGTATATACCAATTTTGAGTAAATATTGATGAATTCCTTAGCCACTGCTAAAAAAAATCTGTAGGTACGGTAAATAAACAATATAAATTCAAGGCCGTAGTTAAGAAAAGTCGCCAAACTTCGACAATTTTTATGCGATTGCAATAAATGATCTAACAGGTTATTTAGAAATAGATTTAATTTTAGATAGTACTGCATATTTTGAAATTGTTGAAATTTCCGATGGTCATAATTTAAAAAATTTTGAGAAATATTTTTTTTTATTTTTTTTTATTTTACCCGATAGAAAATCCCAACAAGCTAAATCCGACAATAGATTAATATAAACAATTTTAAAGCCTTATATATTCTCTTCTCAGATCATATTCGATCTTTGAAATCGAATCAAAAATAGTCATTCAAAAACTCATAAACAGGTCGCGACCTCTTAATGACCTTTAAAAAATCTATAAAAATAGGCAATAATATTTTTCATAAAAACGAATAAAATAGGGGGGGAGGCGGGGGGGAGGGGGTGGTAGGATCTTGAAATTTCCAACAAAAAAAAAACATTTTCGATGGGCACCCTAACGTACATACTTATGAATGTACGAAAAAACCAAAGATTTACATTTTCTGTTTTTGGCAAATAATTTATTTGAGACAAAAATCTCGTTTGGCCATTTCTCTATAACTGTTGTTTCGTGGAAATTGCAATTAGTCGCATGGCGCCATGGGGCTCTGGGCGAAAGTTTAGATGGGAAAAATTGTCATAGGATGTAGTACACATATGTATGTACTTATACGTATGTATGTTTTTACATTAGGGTAGGCAAAAGAAAAAGTAAAGTCTGAATTTTAATGCTCTCACTACCTAGGGCTGTTCAATATTCATCATATCATATTTTATAATATTTTTATCGATAATTTGATGCATATATTAATGCTTGATAGCGATATTCTTATAGACGTTTAATCAAGATCGACACATGCAGATTTATATCGATTAATATTGAAATTGATGTTATCGATTTTTTATCGATATATTTTAAAATTTTTTATTGAGGTAACCGATCAACATTAGTAACTTAATACATATGCTTTTACCGATATCCTTATCGATTAACTAAGTATGATCACAATGCTTAAATTCTATTTAATTTTTTCGCCAAGGGACACTAAATACTTTCCTTTAATTTGTACTTAATTCCGCTCAATTTGATATCATTATACATATATGAACAATAATGTTCTATCGATTTTTTCAATTTTTATATCGATATATTTACGCTAACGCTATATTACACCTTAAATGTATCGAAGTCCTTATGGATAAATTTTATTTCTTTCACCAAAAGTATTCAACGCAAAAATCTAAATCGATTTTTACCGACATGTTTACTAATATCGCTTTACTTTTAGTCGATAAATCTATCGATGTTATTATCGATATATATATATATATATATCCTTGCTGATTAATACCTCATTATCATAATGCCGGATTTCCACTCGGCATTGAATGACAAACAACTTTTATGAAAAATTTGGACATTAAAAATACGGGGTCATTACATTAAAAATAAAAGTCATTATCTACATATGTCCACAGGGCAATTTGTTTAACGCGTAACGGACATGCATACATATTTGAATTTTTTCACCAAAAGTATTACATTTGTTGTTCTTTTTCTAATTAAGCTTAATTAAATGCTCAAACACGTCTTTATAGGGCTACTTTTTTTTGAAAATTAGCCAAGAAGAGGCGCCCACCGCCTCTTAGCCTTTTATGGTTTATCAGCGCATGCGTTCGCTACGAGTAATGGCAATACGCGCGTGTAAGAAGTCGCGTTTTTTCATCGAGATAAGCATAAAGATATTGTAGCAAAAATTAACATACATACATATGTATGCACATGCAGATATTTGCATAATCACGTACATACGTTCCTAGATAAGCAAGTTTTTTTTTT
>NW_016163438.1:0-36525 GCF_001687245.7 Rhagoletis zephyria | reverse complement strand
ATTAAGTATGCAAAAATTCACGTTATCCTTTTCAAAAGTGTAAAAATTTCATAGCTGTAACGATTACTAGTAGTCATTAGAACAACAAATGTATTAATTTTTCCCCTGGGAGTATATATAAATTCAAAACTTTAATGCCGTTTTTCTCGAGTTTTTAGTTTTTTGAGTTATGACAATATTGAAGTAATGGAGTGATATATACATACATAAAAGCTCAAATAAAAAATTCATTTGGATTCACCCACGTCAATATTCAAATTGATGTCCATCCAATGGAGGATGGTTCCGTGCGCAGAAGTGGAAAACTTTTGACTGCCATTCACCTGGGAGTGGCCTCGTTTTCGCTTTTTTTGGATTATAACACTTTTCTAGTTAATGAGCGATAACATATACATATCGTTAGCTGAAATGCAAAAAGACATAACAAAAATCAAAACTGAAATGGAAAAGGTCGTGAGTAACATTTGTTTCTCATAAAGCGATGTGTGGAGTTGTAATTCGATGCAATCCATCATATATTTAAATGAAAAAGTGTATTTTGAATTTTTTATGAGTTACGACTTTTTGCATTTCTGCGAAGATATTTGTAACGACTTTTAGCATTCATGTGACGATATGTGTTAAATATATGTATTTATATGTATTTATTGAAGCCCGATGCGTTAAAATTTTTTTCACTTCTCGTAATTTCCTACTGGGTTGCTCATGCGGAGCATTTCTCTTGTACTCACCAACACACACAGTTTAACTTTTGCCGAACGCTGCTTTAGAGCCAGTGTTGCCAACTTCTGACTTTCAAAAAGCACCAAAACTTGGGGAAAAAGCGTTTTACCGTACTAAAAGCACACATTTTTTTATACCAAAGGATATTTTTTTTCATAACAGTTTGTATTTAACAAAAGTGAAAAAAATAAATAATATTTATAAGTATAATTCAATACACAAAACTTTTTCTCGTGCTAACGAAGTAATACCGAAGTAAGTACTGCAGATTAAAACTGGTATATTTATAATAATAATAGATTGGCACATTGATTACACATATGCCAGTGTTTGGCCGAGCTTCTCCTCCGATTAGTGGCGTGCGCCTTGATATTGTCACACAAAGGGGGTATACTAGTATATTTAGAGGAAGAAAAATCGAATCGCAACAAACGAAAAAATGAATGTAGATTCTTTTAAATTCAGTGCTGCTACAGCTTTAAATATTTCAAATAATTTCATGTTCTAACTATCTATGAGAAACTTGAGTTCAGAAGAAGAGCACTAAAAAAAGCACTAGGCACTAAACAATTTTTTTTGGCGTTTTAATTTTCAAAAAGCACCAAATCTAGTGCTAAAAGCACCAAGTTGGCAACTATGTTTAGAGCAGTGTCAGCCACACTTACACAACCACATTTTGAGCATGTATTGAAAGCACAAAAGCTTATCGATACACCCAAAAAAATTTGAAAACGTAACACAAAGTTTTGTTTTTGCTAAGTAGAACGTTAGTAAAGTTTAAAGCATTGTTCCCTTAATATGTATTTAAGTAAAAGAAAATGCAAATACATTAATATATATGTGCGTGCAAAGAATGGTCGCAGAGTTTGCTTTGCTTAATAATAATAATAATAATAATAGATTAGCGCTTACACATATGTTAGTGTTTGGCCGAGCTTCTCCTCCGATTTGTGGCGTGCGCCTTGATGTTGTCACACAAAGCGGAGGGACCTACAGTTTTACGCCGACTCCGAACGGCGATTGTATTTTTATGAGAAGCTATTTTTCATGGCAGAAATACACTCGGAGGTTTGCCATTGTCTGCCGAGGGACGACCGCTGTTAAGAAAAAACCTTTTTTCTATATTTTTTGCGATGTTGCTTTGACCAGGGTTTGAACCCAGGCGTTGCGGAGTGGAAGCGCGCACTGCTTACCACTACACCACAGGGGCCGACGCTTTGCTTAAACTAAACAAACAACACCCCTACATGCATACATAATGTGACCAACCGTACTTCTGTCAGAAGTACAGTACTTCTTTTTCCGCTCTTGTACTTCGTACTTCGAAGTACAGTCTTTCTTTGCGATATTTTGTACTTCAGGAGGGAGATTCTAAAGCCAGTTAGCGAAAATTTTTGGATTTCCATCACACTTTTTGACGCATGACGTCAAAAAGTGCGATAGCGATTTGAAAATTGTCGCTAACTGGTTAAAGAATCTCCCCCCAGGTCCTGTACTTCTCCGATCTTACGGACGATTGGCATATGGCGTGGGCGATAAATTCGTTCAAACCAATAAAGTCGCCTGGAGCGATGGCATCATACCTGCGCAGCTGCAAAGGGCTTTGAAGGTGTCGTGTAATTGCATGGGTCCTATTTATGCGAACTGCGTGAGGACCGGGTACATCCCCAAGGCTTGGAGGGTAGTCAGTGTTGTGTTCATCTCGAAGGCCGGAAAAGGCTCCCAATTTTTCCCCTAGGGATTTTAGGCCTACCAGTCTCTTCATTTTTTCTAAAACGCGTTTGCTAAAAATGCTAGAGAGACTGATAGACCTGTACATAAGAAACACGTTTCCTCGTGACTGTCTTTCAAGAGCTCAATATGCTTTTTGCAAGAAAAGGTCGGTGAATGCCGCCCAGCACACATTTGTAAAGTGGTCAGAGGAAGCCTTCACGCATGAATATTAGGCAGTAGGGATCTTCGTTGATATCGAGGGGGCCTTCAACAATGTCACTTTAGAGGCAATAGTCAAGTATATTCATAATCTGAGGGTTGAAACCAACCTATAAGGCTTATCTACAGCTTACTTCGTGGCACAACGGAGTGGGGGAGCGGTTGCACTCAGTGCAGAGTCAATAGGAGCATTCCACAAGTTGGTGTTCTCTCTCCCCTGCTCTAGATTGCGGTTGTAAACGACCTTCTAGAGGAACTGGAAAAAGTGGGCTGTCGGGTGATTTCCCATGTAGAAGATGTGGAGCTTTTGGTTAAGGGACGATTTCCATACACCCTTTTTGATCTGGCTCAAGGTTAGCTGAACCAGGTAACTAGGTGGGCGATCAACGGCAGCTGTCGTAGGAGCCTAACATTGAAGAAAGAGTAGGAAACCAGTCGGTTGCCTTGTACTGCTGTAGGGGAGCTATCGGTAAAAGGTGAGTCTCTCGCCCAAATTAATTCATTAGCTCTAGGAA
This sequence comes from Rhagoletis zephyria, assembly GCF_001687245.7. Lineage (NCBI taxonomy): Eukaryota > Metazoa > Arthropoda > Insecta > Diptera > Tephritidae > Rhagoletis > Rhagoletis zephyria. The sequence continues at coordinate 33,355 of NW_016163438.1, read as the reverse complement.
ACTATATTTAGCTGTAGCAAATATTTTATAGGGCACTATAAAACTCAAGGGCTATTGCAATTGGTATTCATGCGGTGAGACTAGGAATTTTAACTGATCCTTTTGTATCAGCTGTCAAGATGAAGATGAAGTGGAATCATCTCCACACTTTCTTTTAGACTGTCCAACCTTCGCTAGGCTAAGATGGAGGCATTTTGGCTCGCACTTCTGAAGAAACTCTGAGCTCTCAGAGATCGAAATTAGCCGCATTCGAAATTTCGAATCGACTCGCGGTGTTAACTTAACCCAACTTAAGCTGTACTTTGAGCTATGAAATAGCTGGTCACATTATGCATACATCAAACAACCGTTCAGCGACAGCTCCAGCAATACACAACCTGCTGGCTCATCAGCTAAACTTCGAATGTCAAGGAAAGCAAATAGATATTTTATCTTGCTGTGCAAGAAAGTTTTTTACTGTCGGTGTTAGGCTGACGGCTGATCTAATAAGTTCAAGCAAATTTTCCCCCTAAATAGGCAGTGTAGCTACTTGAAGCTTTCACTAAATTATAGTAAAATTTATTGGGCAATAAATCTGCGTACTCAAAATTCCAATTAATTAGAAAAATTAAAAATTTAAAACCTGATTAAAAGCAAACTGCAAAAAACCGCTTGGAAGGGAATGCGTCAATTTTTTTCAAATAACGGAATACAGCATCAAATGACGTAACCGAGAATCAAACAATGCGATAAATTACGAAAAAAAAAAATGAATTATCAAATGCAACCCTTCAAACTTTCACCCTAATACCATGTTCCCACGACGTAGTTATGGCTGTTCAGTTGATTACACGGTTGCCACTTTGGTAAAGTTGTACCAAATATGGGCCTTCTTTCTCCGTTTTGGCCTTTGGGCATTTTTTGTTAGTTTTGGGCCTTTTAGAAGCAACTATAGCTATCCGATCGTTTGGCGTTGGCGAGAGCTATCCGTTTGTTTGAAATATGCCGCACTCGCTGCAGCTGTTCTGTATGTTTTGTTAATTGTTATCGCCTTGCTGCAGTGGAATTATGACAATCGCTACGCTAATATTTCATCGCCAAAATTGTCTTAATGAAAAGCAGAGGGGCCTAAAAATATACGGTAGGAAAAATTAATAGCTGTAATGTGTAATCAACCAAATCTGGCAGTATGAGGGGCATGTAACTAGACGTTGCGTGTTTTTAGGCTCGTCTGCTATTCGTTTTGAGATTTTTAGCGACCAAAATTAACGATAGCGAAAGTTGGAATCGGGCTGCTGATCTCTAAATTTTCGCTGTGAATACATGTGTACAATGTTCACTGTACATACATATGTAGTTAGTGTACATCTTGTTTCAATATAATATTCACTATGTTAATAAGAAATCTTTTCATTAATTATTTATGAAAATATAGTCCATTCTATACTAACAATAATTGTTCCGGAATAGATTAAAATTAACAATTAAACCATCAAAATGTTTTGATTATATTATATCTTATTGTGAAATTATTAATGTGGCAACACTGACGCTTAAAATATTTTCATGATAAACTGCACTACACGGCAGCAGTGCTTTTACTTATTCTCTTTTTACAAGGCATTCGCATAACTGAAAGGAATCCATTTGTATTGCACCTGTTTATTCTCTCTCGGTCAAGCGCATTCCGGCAATATAGTGAAGTTTTGTCAAAATTAATTTTTCGTTTTATTCATCAACAAAAAACTGGTCCTTCGGGCCCGATCGTGCTCGACTAAACGTGGAATAAGCTGCATAAACTACAATTATGCAAAGAGACTGGGCGGACTTAGTACAACTACGCGGCCGCCTGAAAGGCTCAGTTTCGCGCACGCTGGCCTACGCAGAAAGGCCACCAGTGGACTGCACAGTGGAAGATGTGTCTCCACGCTTGGAACGTTTACAGGAGCTCTGGGAAGAGTTCACCATCATAACCACAGCGATGTATAAGTTCAGCAAAGAAGCGGATAATACAGATCCAAACGCGGACTTTGAAATATACGAAGACAAGGCTATGTCAGCACGTGGTCGGCTTCAAACATTGCGTAACGAGTTGCAACCACCGGTTAAAGAAGAGCAGCCAATCTCTATTGCGAAATTAGTTGAACAGCAAGCATCATTTTTGCAACAGTTCACGGCGGCGCACATACAGGCAGCTGCACCCAAAGAAAACGACTTGCCAAAAATTATTATACCGCCGTTTACGGGCCAGTATAAGGCGTGACCGTCGTTTAAAGACCTCTTTGTTAGTGCTGTTCATGAAAAAGCTAACCTCACTAACACGCAGAAGTTCCACCATCTGAAATCGTTTTTAAAGGAAGAGGCCGCGCAAATGTTAATGCATATTCCAGTTACTGATAAGTCTTACGATACGGCATGGGCACGGTTAAACGAACGATACGATCGACCGCGTCATATTGTCGAATCATTTATTGAAACCTTTGTGGCGCTGCCCTCAACCATTAATGAGGATGTAAAAGCTTTACGCAAAATTTCAGATGGTTATACGAGGCTTGGACGCTATCGGAAGGGGTGAGCGCGACTGCTGGCTGATCTACTGGATGGAGTCCAAGTTAGACACTGAATCAAGACGTAAGTGGATTGAGGAGAGCAAGGAGGTGAGTGTGCCTACAATTACTGATTTTTTTAAGTTTTTGGACTCTCGCTGCGAGGAACTTGAATTGGCACACCCAAAGCCCTCTTCAGATGGCAAGATCTCCTCACCATCCAGCAACAAATCACATAATTCTACCGCACGGGCATTTCTTTCCATCGACGATTGCAGCGCAACTCATAAATGCATCAAATGCGGCTCCACAAATCACACAATTCCAAAATGTTCAACCTTTTCAAGCATGTCTATTCAAGATCGACGTCTTCTAGTCGAAGACAAACCGCTCTGTTTCAATTGCCTAAGGGCAGGGCATACGTCGAGTACATGTGTATCTAAGTTTCGTTGCAGACGTTGCAACCGACGACACCACACTATGTTACACGCCGAGTCTTCTGGGCCGATTCCGGAAATACCGTTAACAGCACCGGCAGCATCACCACATGTTTCAGTGAAACCCTTTGGGTCCATAACAGCAGGTAAACCTTGGTCTACCGCAGCTCATGTTTCACAGCCATTGTCTTCGTTCGTCACTCCTATTGACTCAGACGCACTTCCTGTTTCCGAAAAGTATCGTAAGGCTCTATTACCTACCGCACTAGTCAGCGTTCGCACTGCTCACGGTTACTTCATTCCATGTCGAATGCTAATCGATTCTGCTTCCGAACTTTCCTACATATCGGAGCGTTGTGCCCAAAAGCTTGGCATTCCACGCTCACCATCTCGAATTGTTGTCACCGGCATCGCTTCTTCAAAGGCTGTAGTCGTATTTCCTTATTCATCAAGTCACGTGTGTCTGAAAATACCCTCGCCGTAACTGCTCACGTGTTAAGTAACATAACTACGAGGTTGCCAGCGACAACCATTGACATAAGCTCCCTAACGCAATTGCAAGGCATCCAACTGGCTGACCCCACTTTTCGCACTTACTCAAGAGTGGATATTCTTCTGGGAACTCAGCATGTCCGGGATATCTTCACTTTTAACAAAATGGCCGACGACGTCGGCAACCAATTCGCTATCTCGACAATTTACAACGTTTGCTTAAGATTTCGCTATTATCACTTCGTATTCACGGCGGACATTGTCAAGATGTTTCGCCAAATATGGATCTCTGAATATCATCGCGACTTTCAAATGATTGTATGGAGGGAAAGTCCTGACTTGCCTCTTAAACATTATCGGTTGAACACTGTTACCTATGGAACTGCATGTGCACCATTTCTGACAGTAAGGGTTCTACAGCAGCTGGCTCATGACTCCAAGTAACAGTTTCCCCGCGCGAGTAGCATACTGCTGGAGGACTTTTATGTAGATGACGTGCTGACGGGGTGACCTCGTAGACAGAGTTAGTGGAAAGACGTGATGAGTTGGTTCAGCTGTTTAAAAGCGGAGGTATGGAATTGAGCAAGTGGGTATCAAACTCGATTCAAATCACTTTGGATCAGACCGTTCACCATGAGATGTTCTCAGAAGAAACTACATAGGTACTTGGTTTGTACTGGAGCCCTAAGGAAGATACATTGACGTAGCGAGTCCAACTCTCCACCACAGCTGTGGCTAGTAAGAGACACGTTTTGTCAGCTGCTTCACGATTGTTCGATCCTTTAGGTCTCTTGTCTCCTATTGTTATACGCTTAAAGGTAATGTTTCAAGCTCTCTGGCTCCAAGACCTGGGCTGGGACGATCCACTGCCTACACACTTGGCTAACCTGTGAGCAGCATATCAGGAAGACATTCATCATGTACGCGATCTAACTATTGCCCGTTTCGTTCCTAATAGTGCCACCGAATGGGAGCTTCATGCGTTTTCAGATGCATCACTTAAAGCATATGCAGCCACGGTCTATTGTAGTTTCGTAAACGACACAGGCCAATCCAACGTTTCTCTGATAGCTGCAAAAACTCGCTTGGCACATTGAAAACAGTTTGTTTGCCGCGGCTCGAGCTATGTGGGGCACTATTGCTAACACGTTTGGTTAAGGTCATTCTTGACTCAATGCCACACCGAACTATCAGAGTATATGCTTGGTGTGACTCTACGATAGTTATGTCATGGCTTTCCATTCCTCCAGTAAGGCTGAAGACCTTCATTGCTAACAGAACCAGTGAAATTCTGGATACCCTTCTACGGAACGTGTGGCACCATGTGGTATCAAAGGACAACCCAGCAGATTGTGCCTCACGCGGAATGTCAGCTGCTGCGCTAACAAATTTTGAGTTATGGTGGAAGGGACCAAGTTGGTTAAGCAGCGGGGAGAAACTCAACAATATTTTAAGTAAGAACATTTTTCATATGCCCAAGCCTGTTTCAAGGACGACATCGAGTCCCTGAAGTGCCAAAAAAACATAAATACCCGCTCAAGAATAATTGAATTAGCCCCGTTTTTAGACGATAAAAACGTTCTTCGAGTAGGTGGACGGACCTCCAACTCCGACTTGGATATGGAGGCCAAGCATCCGATCATTCTACCTAAAGGACACAAGATCACTGATATTATACTGACTTATGAGCATCATCGGCATCTCCATCCAGGAGTTTCCGCACTCTTCGTAATAGTACGACAGCATTATTGGATATTAGGGGCAAGGAATTTAATCCGAAGAATCACGCACGCTTGTTTAAAATGCTGTCGCCAACGGAATTCGAATACTCAACAATTTATGGCTGACCTTCATAAAATTCGTGTAGAACGAGCATTTTCATTCCAGCACACCAGATGTGATTACGCGGGACCGATAACCATGAAACTTTATCGAGGCAGAAACGCTCGTCAGTCAAAACGGTACATTTGCATATTTGTTTGTCTCGCCACGACAGCTATCCATATAGAAATGGTAACAGATTTGTATACGGATGGATTCCTATCAGCACTTCGCCGCTTCATGTCACTCAGAAGCAAATGTACACAGCTGTTCAGTGACAATGGACGCAATTTTTTGGGTGCTTCACGTGCTCTCAACGAAATGCACCGGGCGTTACTATCGCAGGTGCACAACGAGATGGAACTACATACCTCCTCACGCACCCCACTGGGGCGGTATATGGGAATCGGCGGTCCGATCTGTTAAACTCCATCTGCGCCGCGTCATTGGCAACACAATTCTTACAACTGAGCAATGTACTACTCACCTGACGCAGATTGAAGCTGTTGTTAACTCACGGCCACTCGGTGTGACACCTTTCCATTTTCTTATAATAATTTTTGTCAAAATTTCAACATTTTTATGCAGAATTTCAAATAAAATTTTAAGTATGCAGTTTTTTAGCCCGTTCAATTTTAGTAATACAATGTGCAAGTTTCAAGTCGCTAAAAACTACCGTTGATTTTTTAGAATTTTTTTGTGGGGGGTGTAGCGCGTTTTCTTCTATATAACGCATAATCAAAATCTATATTTATATAGAAGAAAACGCGCAACACCCTCCATATAACGCAAAATCAAAATCTATTTTCATATGGAAGAAAACGCGCAACACCCTCCACAAGAAAATTCTAAAAAATCTACGGTAAATTTTTGCGACGTGAAACTTGTACTAAAGTTTAATGGGCTACAGAAGTGCATACTCAAAAATTTTCTAGAAATTCTGAATAAAAATTTTGAAATTTTTATAAAAAAAATTTTAGTTTTTATGAACTTTATATAAAGAATTGGATGTAGACGTAGAATATGCTATATTTTTATAAAAAGTTAATGAATATTAAGCAAACAAAAGGAAAACTGTACCTAGTTCGAAAGGAATTGATGGGCTCTTTGTAAAAATACATATTTTTTTATGCAGGTTGTGTCCCGTAACATCTACATTTCTCATCAGGTTTTCATTTACTGTAAAAAGAAATGATTGATATTTTAATTTTTCGATTTTGGTCGCTTTTAACACTAATAATTTTCATCGAAATCGGCAAAATAATATATTTTTGTAAGGGGACTGTAGGTCGCTTATGTTGATTGGATAATTTTTTCATGAGATATTGACGAATAGGTTCGAGATGTACCAAAAACACGTTTTTCGAAAAAATTACGAAAACGCTTGTTTGAAAGGAAAATTGGCCTGGAGAATATTTTTTTCTTAAGCGATTACCACAAAATTTGTAGAAGAGTGTTATCGATATATTTGATGCTGGTCTTCAATTTCTCGTCATCCATTGTCCATACCCGTACAATATTTAGAACGCATTGACTAGTTGAACCTTCAAAACCAGCAGTGCGGAATTAATTAGGCGTAATGTAAACATAAAGTTTTTATGTGATAATTGCAACAATCACTTATCAAAATTGTGTGAAGCTAACTTAGTTGATGTGCTAAAGAGTTTAAGGTCTCTTAGTGACTTTCCGCACTTGTTCGCTCTTGAAAAATCTGGCTCTGTCGGTTATTCAGCTCCAGCTAATAGCAATACAACGCCTAATATTATCCAAGGCCAAGGGCGCTGACCCCATTAAACGGAAAAATATTGATCCGACATCGCCGTCTTTGTTGCTGCAATCGTCGCTCACATCTTTTGACATGAATGCCAATGCCACGTGTACCAAATCGAATTCGCACTCTACATTATCGAGAGAAGATAACGTCGAGGGAACGTGTATTGGTATGCACGGTGATAATAACGCTGTCTCTCTCGCTGCTGCTGACATTGGAGATGTGCCAACTTCATATGCTGCCGCTGCTGCTCTTGGTGTTGACAACGCCCTCGTATCTGGTGCTCTTAGCACTGTACCTACGAGTAACACTGGTAAGCACGATGATAACAACGCTGTCTCTTTCGCTGCTGATGACATTGGAGATGTGCCAACTTCATACGCTGCCGCTGCTGCTCTAGGTGCTAATGACGCTCCCATATCTGGTGCTCTTAACACTGTGCCTACTAATAACTTGTCGCCTAATGATTGTGTTAATATCAATGCCGCTGCTGCTCTCGGTATTAACGATGCTCCTGTGTCTGGTGCTATTAACGCTGTATCTACCAATAACCTGTCGGCAAGTGATAATATTAAGAAGAAAAATCGCGCCGGTGTTGTTGGTAGAAATGGGAGAGGTGAGTTGGAAGTATCTGTACGAATGAAGTGGGTGCACCTCTCTTCAGTCAAACCATCTGTCCACGCATATGATGTTGCTAATTACGCTGCGAAGTATATGAAAGTCGACTGCAAAGTCATCTCTTGCTTTAAACTAATAAAAAAAGATGAAACTCCAAAAAGAGTAAATTTTAAACTAGGCGTTCCACCGCCGCTATATAATAAGCTCTTAGATGCAGAGTTATGGCCAGCTGGCGTAAGAGTACGGCCATTTCGCTTTTTTCAGAAAGCCAAAGAATCGGATTCTATCAATTGAAAATAGGTCGAAGTCTGTATTTGGTGACGACAAAATACGTGATTATAGCATTTACTATCAATATGTTAGTGGCATGCGCACTAAATCTTCGAAATTCCGTCGTGACTAATCTCTTCATGAGTATGATATTATAGCCATCACTGAAACTTGGTTAAATAATAATTTATCTTCGTCTGAGTTTTCGACGACTTCTACCATGTTTACCGCGTCGATCGTTGTCCTATCTCATCAGGGCTTGGAAGAGGTGGTGGGGTATTAATTGCAATAAGAACTGATCTCTGTAGTAGTATTGTATCGTTAGATTTAAGTGATGATTCTATAGAACAAATTTGTGTTAAAATTAAGCTCGCGAAAGATAAATCAGTATTTATATTAGTATCTTACATACCACCAAACAGCAACATTGATGTATACGAAAAGCATTAGCAAAATTTGGTAGATATAAGTGACAGTGCTAATTACACCGATGAAGTAGTTTATCTTGGTGATTTTAATATTGGTAATATTACTTGGGTATATGATAATAATGTTCTATTGCCATCAAATTTAAAGTCTGATATTGACTTGCTTTTTACTAGGACGCTATTGTCGCACGGTTTTAACCAAATTAACCCTGTCGTAAATGATGGAAATAAAATCTTAGATTTAGTATTTACATCTGCAGAGTTGAATGCATCTTGTGAGGAATGCTTAGCTCCTATATCAATCAAAACGCTTCATCATAATGCGCTCATAGTTGATTTCACATTTTATATATTTGAATCGCGACTATTCTAATTATGACATCATGGAAGTAAATAATCATATAAGCAATATGGATTGGTCATTTTTGAGCTCAATAAATAGTCCTGAAATCTCTTATAATATTTTTCTTAATCAAATCTCCAATATTATTTCAAGCTTTGTTCCTGTCAGGAAATTGACTCCGCGTAATAAACCTCCCTGGTTTAATTCAAGATTATGCCACTTAAAGAATGCGAAGAATAAAGCTTACAAAAAATACATGAAATCAAATCTAGATATTGACTATCACAACTTCCTTGGAATAAGAAAAGAATTCGATTATCTTCTTAATTTTTTATTCAAGCAGCATTTGTTAAATGTAGAATCAAAGTTACGATCCAATCCCAATAGTTTTTGGTATTACATTAACTCCAAGCGCAAAACAAACGGTTATCCAACCAGTTTTGTCATATTGCATCGTACAATCCCATTGACTCTTGCAATCTATTCGCAAATTTTTATACCTTTCATGAGCATGAAATGGTATTATAACTTTGGTCCGATGTTTGTAAGTACCAGAACAAAAAGAGNCTAGCAAGGACCATGAAATTTCGCGCTGTTTTCACTCATTATCAACAGAAGACTTACAGCGAAAATAACAAAGATCGGGTCACTATAACCTGCAGCCCCCATACAACTGATTGTTCAGATATGAGGTCTTTTATCATAACTCCTCCATTTATGCAGCTAGGAACATGAAATTTCGCACCATTTTCACTCATTATTAACAGAATACTTACAGTGAAAATAACAAGGATCGGGTGACTACAACATATATCTTCCATACATCTGATTGTTCAGATATGGGATTTTACTGTAAAACTCCTTTATTTGAACAGCTAAAACCGATAAATTTCGTAAGATATTTTATAAATAATAATACAAAGTCTACTGAGAAAATCGTCAAAATCTATGCTGTATAAGCTTTATCTCCTATAGCACTGATTGTTAAGATACCAGTTTTTGCCATATATCTCCTTTATGTACGAAACTAAACCCAATAAATTGTGTTACCGGTTTACATACCGATCACATAGCGGTGAAAATCACTTAGATTGGTGTCATATAAAGTATATCTTCCATACCTCTGATTGTTTAGATGCGATTTTTTATATAAGTATGTAACTCCTCTATCGATGTATGCAGATGTATTCAAAAGCAGTAATCTGTCAAAGTAAAATTTGCAGATGTTCATGAAAGGTATGAAGCCTTCGGCACAGCCGAAGACAGCGCTACTCTTACTTGTTTTCAATAGGTTTACGCTAAATATTACTTAAATAATAACCATTCAATTGGCCCGTTGCCATTAGACATCATTGAGAGTTTTACTGTGTCGCCAGATGATGTCGAACTCGCGATCGCTAATCCGAAAAGCAGCAATAGTTTGGATAATGAGGGTCTTGCTCCCATTTTTTTTTAAACTACATTCAAGTTTTTTATCGCACCCAATAGCTAAACTTTTTAGTAAATGTATAGATAATGCAGTTTTTTTGGATCCTTGGAAATTATGTTCAATTGTTCCGGTTCAAATCAGGCGATCGCAATAAGGTATGCAATTACAGACCCATCGTGAAACAAAGTACTTTTTCAAAGCTGTTTGATTTCGTGCTTAAAACAAAACTTTTTAATCAGGTATATTCCTCAATATCGAAATACCAGCATGGTTTTATGCCACTAAAATCTACGTGCACTAATCTTACGTTAATTTCCAATAATATTATCAATGCATTTGAAGATCAAGCCCAACTTGATGTTATCTATACGGATTTTTCAAAAGCCTTCGACAAGGTTGATCATAATATTCTTATGAATAAACTCTCCGCATTCGGAATTAAGGGAACGCTCTTAAAATCTTTCAGCAGTTTTTTAACTGGGAGGAAGCTTTTCGTAAAAATGGGTTCCGTGAAATCATCTGTAAAAGTAAACGCGTGGTCTGGCATACCCCAGGGGACTTACTGCGGTCCACTGTTGTTTCTCATTTTTATTAATGATTTACCTAATCATTTTCTTAAAGCGAAATGTTTAATGTTCGCGGATGATGTGAAGTTGTTCATGAGAATCCATAGCGTGACTGATTGCAGTAATCTTCGAACTGACCTTGATAACTTTCAAGCGTGGTGTACAGTGAATAATTTACATCTAAACGTTTAAAAATGTTGTGTTGTGTCATATTCGAGGAGGACTAGTCCTTGTACTTTCAATTGCAATCTTGATGGTAAGATATTGGAAAAAATAAAAGGATAAAGGACTTGGGTCTGATTTTCGATTCGAAATTAACTTTTGTGGAGCAAGTGGACCATATTGTGTCTAAAGCTTTTTCAATGATTGGGTTTATTCGTAGGAACTCTGAAGATTTCTCTGATCCAATGACATTAAAATCGTTGTATGTTTCTTTGATGCGTAGTCTCCTAGATTATTGTTGTATAATTTGGAATCCTTATTATCAAACTCATTCGAACAAAATAGAAAGAGTGCAAAGAACTTTCACTAAGTTTGCATTATCGAAACTTCATTGGCCAACTGGTTGTCCCGATTATTTGGGTAGGCGTAAACTGTTAGGATTACAGAGCTTATCTGATAGGAGAAGTTACTTCTCAACAATGTTTATATACAATGTCCTTAATGGTTTAGTAGACTGCAGTGATATTTACGACTTGCTAAACCTCCATCATCCTAAACGTGAATTAAGGCACCCTAGAATTTTTACGGTCACTGTACATAAATCTAATTATGCATATAATGAGCCTATATCAAGATGCATCCGACTCTGCAACACATATTCCGAAGTTATAAATTTTAATTTAAATGTATTTAACTTCAAGTTGAATTTATTTAAAATGTTTAATTAATCTAGTAGTCTGTAAGAAACTCTGTAGACGAATAAATAAATAAATAAATACTAACTATAATTTAGAACATTTCAAGATAGTTTAATTTAGTGATTACTACAATTTTTACTATAAACAATGAACGCAAACATACCGCCCTCCTTAAAAGTATCCACTTTCAAAATTCCGTGAACAATGGGCATAATTTTACTATAGGGCGCTTCAATGTACCCTTTGAAGTTCTAACCGGGACTACTCTTACAAGTTCATGGATGTGTTTCTACAATTCGACCTATACTCCACTTGCTTGGTGCAAGTGTATCATCCTTTACAATTACCATGTCGCCGCATTCAATGTTTTTAAGTTTATGAGCTCATTTTGGGCGTTGCTGTAACTGATTTATATACTCCAACGACCATTTTTTCCAAAACTGTTGTGCTAACTTTTGTAGGTATTACCAGCGACTTAACATGTTTGCATTGGTTTGGGTATAGTCAATGTCTGGGATTGCAGACATAGATCTAAAAATTAAAAAATGACCCGATGTAATGGTAGCATCTGCGAGGACTCTTTTCAAATGGTATTTGGTACTCTTAACTCCTGCTTCCCACATACCTCCGAAATGCGGGCCAGTGGGTGGAATGAAATGCCACTGTATTTGCTGTTCTGCCATGACTTTAACAATTTTTTCCTTGGAGGAGTCTGTATTTGCTGTTCTGCCATAACTTTAACAATTTTTTCTTTGGAGGAGTCTTCGTGTAAAAACTGCCACATTTCTTTCAAATGCTGATTGCAACCTTCGAAATTTGTACCATTATCTGAATATATATTTAACGGCTTCCCTCTTCTAGCCACAAACCTACGAAGTGTTGCAAGAAATGATGCAGTTGACAATTCCGAAACTAGTTCTAGGTGTATTGCCTTTGTCACTAAAGATACAAACACTGCTATCCAGCACTTGTACGTTTTACTTCCTCTACCTTTCCATGACTTTACGTGTATTGGCCCTGCAAAATCTATACCTGTATTTACGAACGCATATGTGGTTTCTACCCGATGTCGTGGTAAATTACCCATCTGTTGATAAAACGGTTTCTTCCTAAAACGCACACATTTTGTACACTTGTATATGCACTGTTTGATAACTCGGAATCCAATCCTTAATCCAAGTAAGTATTGCATTGATCGACTACCTGCATGTAGATATTTACTGTGATAATACCTGATTAATATTGGTGTCAATGTAATATCTTTGCTAAGAATTTTTGGGTGTTTTTGATCATAGCTAATATTCGCGTTCTCAATCCTTCCACCAACACGAAGCAAGTGATTCTGATCAATAAACGGTGTTAGTGCAGATAATTTATGTTTCACCGAAAGAGATTTACCAGATAACAAGGTCTGAATTTCTGAAGAGAACGACTCCATCTGAGCCTTCGTAATTAAAACATCATGAGCATTACGAAGCTCTTGTACACTTAAAAATCCTGTTATTCTATTCAATTTGTCTGTTTTACAATTTGTCGCGAATCTTAAAATGTATGCTGAACTTGACAATAACTTTTCAAAATTTGAGAACCGTTCAAATAAGTCGTCTACGTGTTTTGCAGCAGTATGACATAACATCATAGGTATTTCTTCCAACTGCATTTCGTTTGGCGGTTCAAGCACAACCTGCTCCCAATTCTGATTGGTACACAAAATATTGGGTCCGTGCCACCAAATATTACTATTAATCAAATTATAAGCAGTAATACCTCTAGTTGCTAAATCCGCGGGGTTCTGATGTGAGGAAATATGACGCCAATTTTGTCGTGGTATAATATCTAGGATATATGAAGTTCTATTAGCAATAAATGTTTTCCATCGTCGTGGATAATCACTTAGCCAGGACAACACAATAGTTGAATCTGAGTGACCAAATATTGGTACTTGATCAACCTCAAGGGCTTCTTTAACATTTACAATCAGTTTCGTCATGAGCTGAGCGGCACACAGCTCAAGTCGTGGTAATCTTATTTGTTTAATAGGTGCTAAACGACTTTTCGATGCTATTAGATTTGTTGACACCAAACCATCTATGTGGTGGACCTTTAAGTAAACTGCTGCAGCATAAGCTATCTCAGACGCATCTGCGAACCCATGAAGCTCCAACATTTCACCTCTTTTGTATTTTACCCATCTAGGGATTCGGATATCGCGAATGTCATTGATACCCCTTCTCAACTCGTACCAGTGTGTAACCATATCACTAGGCAAAGCTGCATCCCAATCAATTCCTTTAAGCCACAGCTGCTGCATTAAAAGTTCCATTGACACAACGACTGGTGACAACCATCCTAGTGTATCGAACACCTTTGAAATATCTGATAATACTGTGCGTTTTGTAACTTGCGCTTGTAATGCGCTTAAGGTGATGCTAAATTTAATGGAGTCACAAGTCGTATCCCATAACAAACCTAACGTTTTTACTGTCTGAGTGTCGTCGATAATTGTTTCTGCTGACGTCTCCCGATCAATTGAATCGATGGTAGAAAGAAATTCTGGTGAGTTCGAGCACCACTTACGCAAACGAAACTTGGCATCGTACAATCCCATTGACTCTTGCAATCTATTCGCAAATTTTTTTCAAGAGGTTTACGCTAAATATGACTTAAATAATAACCATTCAATTGGTCCGTTGCCATTAGACATCATTGAGAGTTTTACTGTGTCGCCAGATGATGTCGAACTCGCGATCGCTAATCTGAAAAGCAGCAATAGTTTAGATAATGAGGGTCTTGCTCCCATTTTTTTAACCACATTCAAGTTTTTTATCGAACCCAATAGCTAAACTTTTTAATAAATGTATAGAAAACGCAGTTTTTTTGGATCCTTGGAAATTATGTTCAATTGTTCCTGTTCACAAATCAGGCGATCGCAATAAGATATGCAATTACAGACCCATCGTGAAACTAAGTACTTTTTCAAAGCTGTTTGATTTCGTGCTTAAAACAAAACTTTTTAATCAGGTATATTCCTCAATATCGAAATACCAGCATGGTTTTATGCCACTAAAATCTACGTGCACTAATCTTACGTTAATTTCCAATAATATTATCAATGCATTTGAAGATCAAGCCCAACTTGATGTTATCTATACGGATTTTTCAAAAGCCTTCGACAAGGTTTATCATAATATTCTTATGAATAAACTCTCCGCATTCGGAATTAAGGGAACGCTCTTAAAATTTTTCAGCAGTTTTTTAACTGGGAGGAAGATTTTCGTAAAAATGGGTTCCGTGAAATCATCTGTAAAAGTAAACGCGGGGTCTGGCATACCCCAGGGAACTCACTGCGGTCCACTGTTGTTTCTCATTTTTATTAATGATTTACCTAATCATTTTCTTAAAGCGAAATGTTTAATGTTCGCGGATGATGTGAAGTTGTTCATGAGAATCCATAGCGTGACTGATTGCAGTAATCTTCGAACTGACCTTGATAACTTTCAAGCGTGGTGTACAGTGAATAATTTACATCTAAATGTTCAAAAATATTGTGTTGTGTCATATTCGAGGAGGACTAGTCCTTGTACTTTCAATTACAATCTTGATGGTAAGATATTGGAAAAAAATAAAAGGATAAAGGACTTGGGTCTGATTTTCGATTCGAAATTAACTTTTGTGGAGCATGTGGACCATATTGTGTCTAAAGCTTTTTCAATGATTGGGTTTATTCGTAGGAACTCTGAAGATTTCTCTGATTGGATATCACTAGGCAAAGCTGCATCCCAATCAATTCCTTTAAGCCACAGCTGCTGCATTAAAAGTTTCATTGACACAACGACTGGTAACAACCATCTTAGTGGATCGAACACCTTTGAAATATCTGATAATACTGTGCGTTTTTTAACTTGCGCTTGTAATTCGCTTAAGGTGATGCTATATTTAATGGAGTCACAAGTCGTATCCCATAACAAACCTAACGTTTTTACTGTCTGAGTGTCATCGATAATTGTTTCTGCTGACGTCTCCCGATCAATTGAATCGATGGTAGAAAGAAATTCTGGTGAGTTCGAGCACCACTTACGCAAACGAAACCCTGCTTGCGTTAGTAGTTTACAAACATCAGTTTTTAAGTTAATAGCAGCACCTATTTCTTCTGCACAAAACATGAAGTCGTCTACATAAAAACAATTTATTATTGCCTTGCTTGCTTCTAGGAAACGTGAATTTTCAGTTCCTATTTGTTTCAGGGTTCTTGTTGCTAAAAATGGTGCACAAGCCGTACCGTATGTGACTGTTTTCAAGTCATATGTTTGTACATAGAATCCGCTGATAGCATCTGTCTTCTTTATGAACCAAAATTTGTCTATAAATTTTTTCTATATCACTTGTAAACCCAATTTTAAACTTGCGAAACTGAACCAATAAAGAAAATAAATCTTTGTGCACCGTAGCTCCTTTCATTAGTTGATCATTAAGTGATTTCCCATTTGATGACTTGCAAGACGCGTCAAAAACTACTCTGAGCCTTGTAGTTGTACTATTTGGTTTAAACACGGCGTGGTGAGGAAGATAATACTCGATTTGTGTATTTCTATCTGCTACTAGTTCCATATGATTCATCGTGATATACTCACGTACATCGGCGTAGCCAGAATGAAATTTAGGGGGGGNGGCGTTGGGGTCTACCCTATTAAGCTGGCATTTTAGGGTACTATTTTATATATACATAAGGAAAATATAAAAGTTAGGGGGGGCTCGAGCACCCCCCTGCCCCTACCTGACTACGCCCATGCTCATGTATAAATTGTTTGTAATCAATTTCTAACATTTCATTTTTCTGAAACCTCTTTTCCATTAGATGTAATCGCTTCATTGCTGCTAACTTTGAGTTTCCAATCTCGGAAATTACTTCTTTAAAGGGCAATCTAACTATATATCTACCATTGCTTGCACGGTTAACAGACCTAATGTAATGTTGTTCCGCTTGTTGTTCCTCAGTTGTTAATAATTGACTCGTTTGTTGAATTTCTTCGACCCCCCAAAATTTTTGTAATTGAACATTTGGATCAAGTGCTGCCGTACCAACAAAAATATGACATGATTGACTGTAATCTATTTTTCCAAGTATTATCCACCCGCATATTGTTTCGACTGCTGAAGGTGAACCACTTGGATGAACTAACTTATTGGACAAAACGCATTCTGCGAAAACATCTGCACCTAATATTATGTCTATACCATTTGGTGTGTCGTAATTTTTATCGGCTAAATGGAGATGGAGAAAATAGTTTAACTTCTCACTACGTACTTTCTTTCCTGGTAAATCCTGCGTTAAATCTGAGAGACAAAATGCACTTGTTGTAATAGCGTGCTTTAAACTGGATGAAAATATCTTCAGTTTTACTTCACCCCTACAACCACTATTAACACCTTTACCAACACCATGAATTATTGTATTATTGAAACTTCTTTTATAAGCGACAACTGTGCTCCTGAATCAATTAATGCCCAGCATGTTTGATACTGGCCATTGTTATCTAATACCTTAACTACTGCAGTGGGCGATAACGTAATATATTCATTTTGTACATTCGATAAATTTATTCACACTTGTGACGAACTCCGGGTTATGCTGGGGTATGCTCATCGGCTGCCGGGTTCTCAACAAAAAGAATAAGAGTTCGTTTTTCGGTTTATAGCAAAGCACTCGTCTGTCTTGGTCGTACGTTAATAGAACCTACCCGTTCCTTTCCGATTGGTGGGCGTAGCTCCGTCCCACCAAATATAATTACGGCTATAGTAAAGGAGCGGGAGTAGAACCTACCCACAACCTTCCAAGAGAGGGAGTAGAACCTGCACGCCTCTAAATACCTAGCTAAGTTCTATAAGAGTGGGAGTAGAACCTGCCCGTCTCCTGATACCTAACATAGGGAGTAGAACCTAACGTATGTGTGCAAAAGCTCCTGACTCTGCAGCAGTCGCCTGACGACTCCTGTCTGCTTTGATTGCTGGCCGGCTATTTATACAAATTGCCGGCCGCAGTCGCGTCGCGTATGTCCCGTTGTCCTTTGCGCTTTGTTCTTTATTGCCATCGTGCTTAAAATGTAGGTACAGTTGTATTTATGTATATGATTCTATGAATTATAACGGTAGTTCAAATCGCTTAGTGCTGTACAATATGTGGCTACAATTCAAAGTATGTATTTTCAATTCAAAGTATTAAATTACATATATATTTTATGCACAATTCAAAATTATGTGTATATGTACATGAGTGTTGTGGGGGCTCCAAGCCCTAGGATTGGGGTCCTCACACCCCCCCTCTACTTCGGAGAGGCGTTTGTTACCGTCACGTCTCCGTTTCGGGAAATTAGAATGCGGTACCAACGCCCTTCAACCTTTCTTCGGAACGACTGTTTCGTTCCTGGCCTTCGTTCTTCTTGGAGATGTCGCCGTAGGCTTTCGGTTAGTTCCGTTGGCAGTTGGGCCTCTCCAGTCAGGTTACGCCAATTCGTTGGGGGGTTTGTGGTTTGAGACTCGTTCGCGTCCAGCCACCTCAATATTTCTCCCAATAAGTCTTCTTCCTCGGAATGGGAGTTGTGGTTAGTGGCCGCCTCATCGACTTCGCGGAATAAACCCTCGCTCGCCATCAGGCTCATCTCGCCGTCGTCTTGTGTGGTGTTGCTGATGGCCTCGCAAATATACCGCTTCGGTGGTGGTCCTTCTCCTGGGGTAGTTGCGGTGGTGTCCGTAAAAATACGTAGGCGTATGCCCACGTTGCGGGTGTACTCGATGTACCCTTCACCTGCGCGTTGGTTGTCTTCGGCGGTGATATTTACTTCGCCTCGTCTTTTAGGCTGGTAGCCATCTTCATCGTCTTCTTCTTCGCTGGAGATTACTATGGGAGTGGAGGCTTTTTCCAACGCCCCTTCACCCTCGCTGTCTTCTTCTAGTTCGCCGAACCCCTCCGTATCGTCGCTGTCTTCGCCTAGTTCGCCGAACACCTCCGTTTCGTCGCCGCTCACTGACCCGGATTCGCTTCCTTCGGTTTCTGGTGCCGTCATCCTCCTCAACCTAACCCGTAAGGAGTCACTTAAATATTCGGCGGAGTATTCGTCTCCTTCGCTGGTATTGTATGACGACATGATATGTTGTGATTGATTTTCCTTTCCTTGGCCGCCTTTTTATCTAAGCGCGGCACAAGTGGCTGGGTTACGTTGCTGTACATCGTTTTTGTCTTTTGGCTTGTTGGGTGTTGTTGGTTGCGTTAATGCACCTGATCACAACATTTTCCTGCTGCTCCTGTGCCCTAGTTCGTGTGTTGATGTGTGTTGTATGTGCGCTGTATGCAGGTATATATGCATGTACATATGTCGCCCCGTATTTGTCCTAATGCATTTTGCATATGCGGCGTGCTAATTTGTTTGCGCGCCTGATCGTACCACCTTGCTTTTGCCCGCAGTGTTGGGCCCTGTGCCTTTGTTTTCGTGCTGGTGCATATAGTTATGCATGTATGTACATATGCCGACGGTATCTGGTTTGCATTTTCCCTTTGCTCGCTTGTTTGTTTACGCGCTGGATCACGCCACTTTGCCGTTCCCTGAATTGCTGATGTTGTGCCTTTGTTTGTGCGTTGGTGTGTATGTACGCTTGTATGTATGTCGCTGTTGTGTTTGGTGGGTTTTTATGCATTCCTTTTCCACGCATGTTTGTTTACGCGCTGGATCACGCCACTTTGCCGTTGCCTGGATTGCTGATGCTGTGCCTTTGTTTGTGCGTTGGTGTGTATGTATATATGTATATACGTTTGTATGTATGTCGCTGTTGTGTTTGGTCGGTTTTTATGCATTCCTTTTCCACGCATGTTTGTTTACGCGCTGGATCACGCCACTTTGCCGTTGCCTGTATTGCACATGCTGTGTGTTTGTTGCTGTGTTGATTTGCATCTAAATTGTTAGGTACAGTGACCAACAGTTGATAAATAAAATTTTGCAGATTAGTTTTTTTTTTTTTTTTTTTTTTTTTGTATTCAAGATTAAGTGTGTAATATGTACAAATAATAATTTCCCTTCATACAAATTTTCTTGATTATTTTTCTGAAATTTTTCCCTCAAGAATTTTTTTCCCCTTAATTTTCCGCTCGCAAACTGTTCGTAAAATTTTCCTGAGTTTTCTAGGTTTTCTTTCAAAATTGCATTTTCTTGAAAAGTTGTTTTCTTACATAACGATTTCTCTCAAAGTATTTTTCTTAAAATTTCATTCCTCATAAAATTTTCCTCAAATTTTTTTTTTTAATATATTCCGAAAAAAAATCCTTAACATTTTTGCCTTAAAGAGCTTTTCCTTTTTTTTCATTTTTTCATTCTGCCTTAAAATTTCCTTAAAAAAAATTTTTTTTTTTTCCTAAGACTTCGAAATTTTGATTTTGTTCTTTTTTCTATTTCCCTGAGATGATTCGGTTCTTTCATATTTTCCTGGTTTGTTTTTTTTTTCTTCAATTTCATTCCTCATAAGTTTTTTTTTCCTTCAGAATTTTCTCTAAGGCTTCAAAATTTTTCTAATTTTTTTTTATTTTTTTTATTTTTTATTTTTATTTTTATTTTTTTAAACATATATTCTTCTTTCTTTTTTTTCTATAGCATTTCCTACACAAATTTCCCTCTCATATATCGTTTGCCCTCTGTAATTCTTCTCTGCAATCTTCCTCAAGTTTGTTTGTTTATCTACCCCTTTCCTCCCAAAACTTCTCTTAATTATTTTTCCTTCCTGCGTCTCTGTGCCTTTGTTTCGGTTCTTCGTATTTTCGCTGGGGGGTTATTTGCTGCTTCCGGGAAGTTCGTCTCCCCTCTCGTAAAAAGCCTTTACTTCGCTTATGTGGGCTGTCCTCGTCTTTCCGTGTCTTTCCACCTCCACTATAACTGGTGAAGGGAAGTTTCTTACCATGTACGGCCCGCTATATTTCGGGCCAACTTTGCCGCAAAGTTTTCTACTGCCGTAGATTGTGGGTGCTCTCTAAGTAGCACCAGATCGCCTATAGTTGGTCTCCATTGCCTCCTCCGTAGGTTATAGTGCCGTGCTTGTTCCGCTGATGCCCGCTGTTGGTTTTGGCGCACTAGACTGAATACTTCCTTTAGTGTTGCGGCCTTCTCGTTCGGCGTCGTTGAGTTCTGCCCCGTGCCGAACGTGGTCTTATCGTAGACTGCCCTTGGGAGTCTCGGCTCGCGTCCTTGTNTTAGGAATGCCGGGCTGTAGCCGGTGGAATCGCATACGCTAGTATTCAGTGCTAGCATAATTTCGGGTAGCAGGTCGTCCCAGTTCCGTTGTTGCTCGCCTGTTAATTGTGCTATGATCCGTTTTACGCTACGGTTCGTTCTCTCTGTCGGGTTTTCCTGTGGGGTATAAGGAGCAGTGAATTGATGCTTCACCCCATATTGCTCAAAAAACCGCTTGAACGCTCGACTGGTGAATTGCGCTCCGTTATCCGTCACCAGAACTTTCGGAACGCCGAATCGCGCGAGGATTCGCTCCCGGAAAGACTTACTCAGGCCCTCTGTCGTCGCTTTCCGGAGTGGTACAATCTCTACCCATTTAGAGAATTTGTCATTGAATACGAGTATCATTGTGTTGCCGTGTTTTGATCGCGGCAGCGGCCCGATGAAGTCGGCGCATACAATAGCCCAAGGTTCGTCCGCAAGTTGGGTCAACATCTTCCCCGCGGCTTGCTGCTGGTTAGGTTTGTAAATCTGGCACGACTGACACGTATTTCCGCACATCACGGAACATGCCTGGCCAGTAGTATCGTGCGGTAGCTCTTGCGATAGTCTTTCGTATGCCCATGTGGCCAGCACTTGGTGTGTCGTGGACTTCGCGTAGCACCCTCTCCCGCAGATTCTTGGCTACGCACAACTTCCACGGGATGGAGTCTTCGCCATCCGCGTAGGCAGGGAGGTGCCGATATAGTTTTCCGTCTTCCACAGTGTAGTTTGGAAATTTAATGGGGTTAGCCCTTACTTCCCTAATCTTCTCCTCCAGCCATTTGCAGGGTCCTTCCGTCTGGCACTCTTGGGTAATGATTACCAGTTGCTCCCCTTGGGGCTCTCGTGAGAGAGCGTCCGCAATTACGTTCAGCTTTCCTTTTCTATACTTTATCACGTTCGCGTTTAACCACTTTAGAGATAAGTGGTCCGTTATCACCGTAAACGCGTACCCCTCCAGGTACGGCCTCATTTTCCGAATCGCCCACACGATGGCTAGGCATTCTTTCTCTGTCGGCGAGTAGTTGTATTCCGCCTTGTTAAGGTGGCGGCTGGCATAGGAGATCACTCGCTCGTCTCCATCGATTTCTTGGGTGAGCACTGCCCCCAAGCCATAGTCACTGGCGTCTGTCTGCAGTATGAACCTCTTCGTAAAGTCAGGGCACGCCAGTACTGGGGCTTCTGTGAGTGCCCTTTTCAGGTCTTCGAAAGCAACCTGTTGCTCATGCGACCACTGAAATCGCTTGCCTTTCTTTAGTAGCGCGGTGAGCGGGTGGACAACGCGCGAAAAATCTGGTACGAATCTTCGGTACCAGGACGCTACGCCTAGGTAGCGACGTAACTCACGCGTGTTTGTCGGGGCCTTCATGTCTTTCACAGCTGCGACCTTGTCTGGATCCGTATGGATGCCATCCTTGCTTACTACGTGACCTAAGTACTTAAGCTCGTCCTTAAAAAATTCGCACTTTTCTGGATTGACCTTCAGGTTCGCCTCTCGTAATCATCGGAACACCTCGCTGAGATGTCGGATGTGCTCCTCGACGGATGTGCTGGTCACGATTATGTCGTCTAGGTAGGCGAATGCGTGTGGCTCTAGTTTGGGGCCGATAACGCGGTCTAACGCCCGTTGGAACGTCGCTGGTGCGGAGTAGAGCCCAAACGGCATCACGCACCATTGAAACAGTCCGCGACCTGGCACGGTAAACGCCGTACACTCTTTGCTTCCCTCATCCATAGGGATTTGCCAATAGCCGTTCTTAAGATCTAAGCTGCTGATGACCTTTGCACTGCGAAGCCGCTCTAGGATGTGATGGATCCTAGGTAGTGGGTACGCATCGGGCACCGACCGTGCGTTCAGCTGACAGTAGTCCACGCATAGTCTCCACTTCCCGTTCTTCTTCCTTGTCAGCACAATTGGAGCACTATGCGGACTGTGAGAAGGCTCTATACAGCGTTTTTCCATAAGCTCGTCGATCTCTTTGTTTATTATCTCCTGCATGCGTGGGTTCTTCGGGAAATAGCGCTGCTTAATAGGGCGGTCGTCTTTCATGGTTATTTTGTGCGTGGCTATGTTGGAGGTACCGGTCATTTGCTCGAACACGCTCAGTTCCCGGTCCAAGAATTCTTTAACCTCGGGGCTGTCTATATTCAACGGGGATTTGAGGACGTTTGGCGGTTGTGGGGCCTCCTGGGGGTTCGTGCTACTTTGCTCAGCCGCAGTGACGCATGTGGACTCCCCTGAAGGCGTATCAGTCGCTTTTAACGTCAACGACTGCCCTCCGCAGCGTATGGACGTACGCGCCTGGCAGAGGTAGTCCATCCCGAGGATCATATCGTCTGCAAGTCCGGGTAGAATTAAAAGCTCGCTGTCGTGGGTTTGGTCACCCAGACCGACTGTCGCATCTATAGCCTCGCGTATCATAGTTGGGCTGCCATCGCCCATCAGAACCCTTGTTTCCACCATCTTGAACCTCGATGGTGGAAAGCGTCCGGCGATCGATTCGTTAATGAAGCTCCTTGTGGCTCCAGTGTCTACTGTCGCCTGCACTTGCGTCTCGTCTAGCGTGGCGGTGGCTACGATTCGCCCTTCGTCTTGGCGTAAGAACGCCCTTAATGCGTGCGAGTTATCGTCATTTGGGTCTCCGCTCCTCGCTCTTGGCGGGACCCGTGCTCGTTTCCCTGCATCCTTCTGCAGCAGTCTCTTGTCTGCACACGGCAACGGCCACACTTCCAACAGAAGTCAATTCTGGGGTTACGGCATCCATACGCTACGTGGCCGCCCTCTCCGCATCGCCTACATGCGGTTCTTGGATCTATCGGGCCTGCATCATTCCGCGCTGTACCACGGTCATCCCGTCTATGCTGGCATGACCCCGCACTACTGGGGTCCATCGGTGTCGGCCTGAGGACGTGATACCGCTCCTCTTGTCGCCTCTGTGGAATGAGCGCACGCCTAAAAGTGTCGGGGTGAGTTTCGTGGCGTTGGTCGCTGATTGGGTTGCTGCGTATTTATGTCGGAAATAATATTTTCAAAATCTTCAGCAAGATTTACCAGCTCCTCCAGCGTTGCAAAGTCACGCCGCTTGATGTAGAGTTGGTACTCGCTGCGACTGTTTCGGTACACGCGGTCGAGTTTTTGCTCNAGCGTTGCAAAGTCACGCCGCTTGATGTAGAGTTGGTACTCGCTGCGACTGTTTCGGTACACGCGGTCGAGTTTTGCTCTTCACTGCCTTCAGCATATCTCATCAGATTCTGCAGCTCGAGTACGTAGTCCTTAAAGGGTTCTTGTACCCACTGGACTCGCTGCCGGATCTCGTCGTCCAACCTCTCAAAGTACCGCGATGACAGGAAGAACTTTATAAAGTCCCGTCTAAATTGATCCCATGTTGGCCATCGTTTGTTGTTGTTGCGGAACCAGCTTAGTGCTCGATCCCGCAGCAATTGAGGCATTGCTTCATTCATAGCCTTCGGCTAGCTCCTCAACGCGTTCTAGGAACGCTAGGGGGTCTTTAACGCCGTCAAACTTTAGGCCCCACTTTCTCACTCGATCCATAACCATGGCGTAAGCCGGTTCGGAATGGGTTGTGAGAGTGGGGTATGCTGGTGGTGACACGTGGCTGCTAGGTTGGGCTGCCATATCCCCGTTTCTGCCGAGTATCGGTACGTCCATGAAAGGGACCAATCCCCCGATCATGCTTTGCGGAAAGTTTCGTCAGACGCCTCGTGTACTTTGGGTCGTCTTTAACCTCTGACAGGAACTTGATAGCCTCTTCCGCAGCTCTTCGACTGTGCCGGAGTCCCCTAGCCCGAACTCCGCAGTGTATTCGAGGGGTTCCTCCTTACGTAGGTAATATACCCACGATAACTTCACCATCTTCACTGATCTTAGAAAATATTACTATGTTTTGCCCCTTCCTGGGTCTTTTTACACGCTTGCTCTTCACTTTTTGTTTCACTTGGAGTCTTTTCTCACTTCACTCACTTTCTGGTCTTTCTCTGGAGTCTTCTCTGGCACTGTCACTTTCTGCTCTCTCTCTCTGGAGTCCCTTTTTTCAAACTTTCACTTTCTGCTCTCTCTTTGGAGTCTTTTCTCACCGTTTTAACACATTTTACTTTCACTTTCAAGTCTATTGTCTAACTTGTCCTAGAATTGTGTAATCTAGTCCCTGCTCGGGCGCCATTTGTGACGAACTCCGGGTTATGCTGGGGTATGCTCATCGGCTGCCGGGTTCTCAACAAAAAGAATAAGAGTTCGTTTTTCGGTTTATAGCAAAGCACTCGTCTGTCTTGGTCGTACGTTAAGAGGACGGGAGTAGAACCTACCCGTTCCTCTCCGATTGGTGGGCGTAGCTCCGTCCTACCAAATATAATTACGGCTATAGTAAAGGAGCGGGAGTAGAATCTACCCACAACCTTCCAAGAGAGGGAGTAGAACCTGCCCGCCTCTAAATACCTAGCTAAGTTATATAGGAGTGGGAGTAGAACCTGCCCGTCTCCTGATACCTAACATAGGGAGTAGAACCTACCCTATGTGTGCAAAAGCTCCTGACTCTGCAGCAGTCGCCTGACGACTCCTGTCTGCTTTGATTGCTGGCCGGCTATTTATACAAATTGCCGGCCGCAGTCGCGTCGCGTATGTCCCGTTGTCCTTTGCGCTTTGTTCTTTATTGCCATCGTGCTTAAAATGTAGGTACAGTTGTATTTATGTATATGATTCTATGAATTATAACGGTAGTTCAAATCGCTTAATGCTGTAAAATATGTGGCTACAATTCAAAGTATGTATTTTCAATTCAAAGTATTAAATTACATATATATTTTATGCACAATTCAAAATTATGTGTATATGTACATGAGTGTTGTGGGGGCTCCAAGCCCTAGGATTGGGGTCCTCACACACTGAATCTACTTGTCTTTGTGGAAAACTGTTTTCATTGGGGTTGCCTTGTGTTGGATGCAATAATGAATTGTGCTTTTTGTTGCATACCTTACATAAGGACGACGTGCAACTAAATGCTCGATGGTATATTAAATAATTTTTTGAACACACCGGACATTGCTTTATTTGTGAGGTATATACTTTTGATTGCGATTGTTGACGATTGTTTTGTGAGTTAAAAGGTTTCACATAATTCCTATTTAAATTGTTTGCTTGTATATTTTCTAGTTCAAAAATGCGTATCTCTAAAAATGACATTAACTGAGTAAATGTACCTTCTTTTTCTGCGCTCCTACTCCTATACCAAAGGGTTGATGTCTCAGAGTCAAGTTTTTTCTCAAATAAATACAGCAGCAGTGCATCCCATTGATCCACCGCCTCACCCAGAGCCTTTAATGCATTAATACTCTCGTTTGAGTTATTATACAGACGTTTGATCTCACCCAATGTTGGTGCTTTAATTGCTTGCTGATCAAGTAACAAACCTACATACGCCTTCTTCACCTTATCACTTTCATTGTATTTTTTGTAAACCAATTCCCATGCTACTTTGTAATTTTCATTTGTTGGCTTTAAGTGTTTAACTAACGATAACGATTCACCTCAGTCAGCAAATACTCAAATTTTTCTATGTCTGCTAAACTCGATTTAGTATGAATCATAACCTCAAACAGATCACGAAAGTGTATCCAATTTATGTAGGCTCCATCAAATTCTGGAATCTGTATACGAGGCAACCGGATTTCTTGTTGCCTTGAATTTGGATGTTGGGCCATTGGGACAGCATTTGTATCATTGCATGGTGACGCCAATCGCTCAACCAAAACACCCAACGTACTCTGATGTTCCACTAACGCCTGCACTGCACTGGACACACTCGCAATCTGCTCATTTTGGTTCTGATTTTCAACTACTGTGTTTTCAAATTGATCTTCACGAATTCGAGACGCTAAAATTGCCTTAATTGAAAAATATTTGTCTTCCATATCACTGCGATAGTTTTCCTCCACAACCCTGTTCTCTGAACTTGTAAGAGTGTCTATATTGCTCTGTATATGTTCATATTCATGAAATAATGACTCTAACTTTTCTACTCTGACTTTTATCTCGTCAAGAGTATTATTTACATTTTGACAATAAGATGAAATACGCGTGATAGACCCTTTTATGGTAATTGGGTGGTTCACAAGGTGTCGTACTTGTCGTATTGTTGTATGTTGTAAAGTTTTTAACGGCTAAATAAATGTTTAGAGGACTTGAAATCACCACCAACTATTTTTTAATTGTCTGAAATTTCATAATAAAACTTTTATGTTAGCTTGCGAACTGGGGTGCTCTGCTGAAAACAATAGACATATGTACTTATACACCATTCGATTGACTTTGTATGCGACTGTACATACACACATTTGTACACTTTTTGTTGCTTACACTGTCTTTTCAGTTTTAATTTGAATTTAACATTACTGCTTCTTACACCAGTACATCAATGTTGCGATGTGCGATTCCAATATGAATACTGTATTGTTGCTGGGGTGCTCTGTATGCCATACACGATTAGCTTCGCATAAACTTGTACGTAAACTTGTACAATTTTTATGTATTACATTGTCATTTTACACATCACTGCCAGTGTTGCCGTGTCGTCTCAAGAAAATGTATCCCTGACCAAGCCAAAAATGTATCCAGATGTATCCAATTTTTATTTTTTTTTCATATACATCTCATAATTTGTTTGCAAAGTAAATATAATAAATAGCAAGTACACTCTAAAAAGAGCATGTAAAACTACTACTGAAAAGTATCTATTTTTCAACAAGAATCTGTATAAATATACGTATAAGATGTTCAGTATTTGATTTTGAACTTGAGATCTTTAAAATATACACATAAATACACATATATAGAATGTTTAAAATTGCAAACATTTTCAAACTACAAATACATTTGAGTAGTCTACTTGCAAAGTGCGCTATGTAAAATTTTTTCGATTCTTAGTTTTTGGCGGATTACGTACCAGTATTTAAAGTAGATCCATGTCCACTAACAACAGAGTGCAAAATCTTTTTATATTCTGAAAAAAATAGCATCAAATGTTGTCTTCTTCCAAAAGTCGCTATCATACTTATATATGAACTTTCAAAAGTATCAATCTTCTGATGAACTTAGAAAGCTGCTTTAGGTCGTATAGACTGTTAATGTTATCTTATGACATGTTATGTTATGTTACAATTTTATAAGGCTCCTATTTATCCAAATTTTCAGGTAATAATAAAAAAGATTCAATTTAAATGTTACTTGTTGTCGTAGTCGCTTTTTCAAATTTATGGCTTTCTATTATAAAATCACATAACGCTGTTTGCATGTGGACTACTCATTTCCTACTAATAATAAACATTACTTTATTTTAAACATGTTATGTGTAATTTTGCTCTTGCGACAAATTTGGTATGTAAGAGTAAACAGGCAATGATTAATTTTATTACACGGCGTGCGAATTTGCACACATTAAAAGAGGAAACTGGTTACCTCTCCTAATATGCGAAAATAAACAAACATTTTTTAGAGTGTATTTAAAGTCTTTTCAGTAAAATTCATAAAAGTCTCCTTAAATAAATCAAAGTTAGTTTTTTAAACTACATTGAAATCTTCTTTCTTTTTAAATTAACAAATGAAAATATGTGATATGAAAGAGATTACTATAGATACTTTATATACATATGCATATCGTCGTTTAAAGTACAAAACCGCGTATCGTCATTCTGCAAAACCACGTAACTGATATTTGCTGCCAAAAATTGGATTTGCTCACACAAGCTCTTGGCTCAATCCTTATCCATTCGTCCTGAAATATACTAGCCAGAAATGCGATTGCTTTATAAAAAAGAGAACCGTTTTAAAATATAAGTGTTTTTACTCTCTAGAAAATAATTTATGCAACGTCACATACGCGGTATTGCTTTTTGTTGATACGCGGTTTTGTACTTTGAAGGACGATATATATATTAAGATCTTGCTTAAAGCATCCTTTAAGCTAATTAAAGCAATTGCGCTTATATCTATTTTGGTGAGATCTCTTCATATGTTCATTGCTTCGTTCACAAAAAATAAAATGCTTTAATTTCACGCTTAAGTAGCGATTCTTTATACGTTCAGAAAACGTAATGCTTTCTACCATCTTTAATGAAAATCGATTTTTGAACGAAAAAAACTTTATAGGAAATATAAAATGTTGGTCTATTTAAAAAAGTATCCACATTTATACTGACCGGAAAAAACAAGTATCCCGCAAAAATTCGTCTAAAAATGTATCCAATTGGATCTATTTAGATCCAAACGGCATCCCTGATCACTGCACTGAACTATTATAAAATGTTTTTAATTATCTCGACCGACAATTCGGCTCGATGGACCAAAAAATGCTGGTTCAAATTTACTCATAAAAATTCAAAGACTTTGGACTGTATTAATAAGTATACTGCTCACGTCAAATGTCGGTTGAAGACTGAGACGCCAAGCCAAAATTTATTCTTTCATTTCGTTTCATTCTTACATAGTTGCATTGTTACAAGGTTGTATTTTTGTGGAGTGTACATACAAATTTAAGTCTAGTACAAGTACTTACGTGGGGAAATACTAACTATAATTTAGAACATTTCAAGATAGTTTAATTTAGTGATTACTACATTTTTTACTATAAACAATGAACGCAAACATGTGCATATGCGTAATTTCGGTTTTTCTAATATGCATTATTGCGGTTTTCAACCGAAACTGTGCATATATGCATTATTTCGATTTTTTCGTATGCATTATTTCGGTTTTTTTCATATGCATTATTTCGTATACACAGTTTCCATATGCACAATTTCAGGGTGCCAAAAAAAATGTATTCATTAAAAATAAAATTCCATAGGCTTGTTGTCGGCTGAATCCGATTATGGGGGTCCCTTGCTTCTTCAAAGTTATCTAGTTGTATTGCCAAGGTCATCTCAAGGTCAAATTTGGAAGAATTGTATTGAATTTTCAGATTTTTCAACGAGTTTTTCCCTATTTCAAATGACCTCGAACCTGACATGATGGAGACTAATACAATGTCCCCACCAAAAAGTTAACCATCTCAAATCGAACTTAACCACATCACTAACTATTGATGTCCACACTGCGGTTTGAGGTTTAAAAACAGTAAAAATGTAGAGAACAGTGTTCGGATCTTCAAAACTTGATTCAGGACTAAATTGCTGCAAAAATCGGAGTTTCATTTTCCGAATCGCCCACACGATGGCTAGGCATTCTTTCTCTGTCGGCGAGTAGTTGTATTCCGCCTTGTTAAGGTGGCGGCTGGCATAGGAGATCACTCGCTCGTCTCCATCGATTTCTTGGGTGAGCACTGCCCCCAAGCCATAGTCACTGGCGTCTGTCTGCAGTATGAACCTCTTCGTAAAGTCAGGGCACGCCAGTACTGGGACTTCTGTGAGTGCTCTTTTCAGGTCTTCGAAAGTAACCTGTTGCTCATGCGACCACTGAAATCGCTTGCCTTTCTTTAGTAGCGCGGTGAGCGGGTGGACAACGCGCGAAAAATCTGGTACGAATCTTCGGTACCAGGACGCTACGCCTAGGTAGCGACGTAACTCACGCGTGTTTGTCGGGGCCTTCATGTCCTTCACAGCTGCGACCTTGTCTGGATCCGTATGGATGCCATCCTTGCTTACTACGTGACCTAAGTACTTAAGCTCGTCCTTAAAAAATTCGCACTTTTCTGGATTGACCTTCAGGTTCGCCTCTCGTAATCGTCGGAACACCTCGCTAAGATGTCGGATGAGCTCCTCGATGGATATGCTGGTCACGATTATGTCGTCTAGGTAGGCGAATGCGTGTGGCTCTAGTTTGGGGCCGATAACACGGTCTAACGCCCTTTGGAACGTCGCTGGTGCGGAGTAGAGCCCAAACGGCATCACGCACCATTGAAACAGTCCGCGACCTGGCACGGTAAACGCCGTACACTCTTTGCTTCCCTAATCCATAGGGATTTGCCAATAGCCGTTCTTAAGATCTAAGCTGCTGATGACCTTGGCACTGCGAAGCCGCCCTAGGATGTGATGGATCCTAGGTAGTGGGTACGCATCGGGCACCGACCGTGCGTTCAGCTGACGGTAGTCCACGCATAGTCTCCACTTCCCGTTCTTCTTCCTTGTCAGCACAATTGGAGCACTATGCGGACTGTGAGAAGGCTCTATACAGCGTTTTTCCATAAGCTCGTCGATCTCTTTGTTTATTATCTCCTGCATGCGTGGGTTCTTCGGGAAATAGCGCTGCTTAATAGGGCGGTCGTCTTTCATGGTTATTTTGTGCGTGGCTATGTTGGAGGTACCGGTCATTTGCTCGAAGACGCTCAGTTCCCGGTCCAAGAATTCTTTAACCTCGGCGCTGTCTATATTCAACGGGGATTTGAGGACGTTTGGGGGTTGTGGGGCCTCCTGGGGGTTCGTGCTACTTTGCTCAGCCGCAGTGACGCATGTGGCCTCCCCTGAAGGCGTATCAGTCGCTTTTAACGTCAACGACTGCCCTCCGCAGCGTATGGACGTACGCGCCTGGCAGAGGTAGTCCATCCCGAGGATCATATCGTCTGCAAGTCCGGGTAGAATTAAAAGCTCGCTGTCGTGGGTTTGGTCACCCAGACCGACTGTCGCATCTATAGCCTCGCGTATCATAGTTGGGCTGCCATCGCCCATCAGAACCCTTGTTTCCACCATCTTGAACCTCGATGGTGGAAAGCGTTCGGCGATNTACCCAGACCGGCTGTCGCATCTATAGCCTCGCGTATCATAGTTGGGCTGCCATCGCCCATCAGAACCCTTGTTTCCACCATCTTGAACCTCGATGGTGGAAAGCGTTCGGCGATCGATTCGTTAATGAAGCTCCTTGTGGCTCCAGTGTCTACTGTCGCCTGCACTTGCGTCTCGTCTAGTGTGGCGGTGGCTACGATTCGCCTTTCGTCTTGGCGTAAGAACGCCCTTAATGCGTGCGAGTTATCGTNATCTAGTGTGGCGGTGGCTACGATTCACCCTTCGTCTTGGCGTAAGAACGCCCTTAATTCGTGCGAGTTATCGTCATTTGGGTCTCCGCTCCTCGCTCTTGGCGGGACCCGTGCTCGTTTCCCTGCATCCTTCTGCAGCAGTCTCTTGTCTGCACACGGCAACGGCCACACTCCCAACAGAAGTCAATTCTGGGGTTACGGCATCCATACGCTACGTGGCCGCCCTCTCCGCATCGCCTACATGCGGTTCTTGGATCTATCGGGCCTGCATCATTCCGCGCTGTACCACGGTCATCCCGTCTATGCTGGCATGACCCCGCACAACTGGGGTCCATCGGTGTCGGCCTGAGGACGTGATACCGCTCCTCTTGTCGCCTCTGTGGAATGGGCGCACGCCTAAATGTGTCGGGGTGAGTTTCGTGGCGTCGAGGTGGCGTTGGTCGCTGATTATTTCTGTCGGAAATAATATTTTCAAAATCTTCGGCAAGATTTACCAGCTCCTCCAGCATTGCTTTCGGCAATACGTCGAGGCTGATTTCATAGCCTTCGCTGCAAAAATCGGAGCAAAAACAAATTTTCCGTACTAGATTGATTTTTTCATTTTCGTTTCTGACATTAATTGTTTGACTTAAATATTTTCTATTCATGCAAAAATAAGAACGCGAGGCAANTAGATTGATTTTTTCATTTTCGTTTCTGACATTAATTGTTTGACTTAAATATTTTCTATTCATGCAAAAATAAGAACGAGAGGCAATGTAAGGATAATATGTTACATATTTAGGTAATTTTAAGCATTTTCTATCAAGTAGAACATATTTAACACTTAATTTTTTAAAGAGCAATAGGATCCAAACATTTTGTACTTTATATAAATTCCATTCTACATATATGTATTTTTTAACAACTTAAGTAAAGTTCTGCATCCGCTAATTTCTACAGCCATACTGCAAACAATATCGAAGTTACTTTATTGACGCATTGCTATGAAATAGTTACTTTTTAGATTTGAGATTTGGCTAACTTTAAATTTTTTACACAAACCGGTGCTAAATACTAAAAAAACGGCCCCAAGAGGGCATAACATGAATGAAAAAAAAAACGGAACAGATTTGAAGTTAAGCGGAGTGGAGGAGTAGATTTAAAATTTTTTCAAAAACCGGAGTAAATCTAATCTGATCTTAGTTAAATCCAAACACTAGTAGGGAACGAATTTTTTACATTTTAATGCTAATGACCCACACATGGCGGAAAAACACAGGGTTGTATCAAACTTTCGACGTGGTTTCGAGTTGGTTAGCTTTTAACCATCTCAGTGAAATGGTAAAGTGCTGTAATTTTTTTTTATATGGCCAAACTACTCTAAATAAAGTGGGTTATCGGGATAAACAACTCAACGGCCATAACTACGTGGTTACGGTGGGGACATGGTAACGGGTGATTTTTTTGAGGTTAGGATTTTCANAATTTTTTTTTATATGGCCAAACTACTCTAAATAAAGTGGGTTATCGGGATAAACAACTCAACGGCCATAACTACGTGGTTACGGTGGGGACATGGTAACGGG
>NW_016163437.1:12415-36530 GCF_001687245.7 Rhagoletis zephyria | reverse complement strand
GAGTATGTTTGTTCCTCCTTCACGCTTAAACATCTAAATATATTTTAATTAAGTTTTGAGCACAGATATGTTGTAACCTAGATTAGCATATAGCATATTTCTTAAGCGAGTTACCACCTTTTAAAAAGTTTAAATTAATTAATTTAAATAAAATATGTACAACAGAGTGGGCGTCAAACGAAGGTGTTCCAAAATTATTTATTTCGAAAATATTTATAGGAGGGTTGCCCACTGTTGAAAAGTTAAAGTCGTTTAATTAATAAATAAAATATCACAACCATGTGGTTTTCAAAAGAAAGGGGTTCAAAAACGATTTATTACAAATATATTCCTTTAGAGGGTTGCCACCTATTCAAAAAGCTTAAATAAATTTAAATAACTAGTTAAGTGAAAAATCTTAATGTGGTTATAAAATGAGAGGTTTCAGAAAGCTTTAACTTCAAAAATAATTGTTAAAGGGGTTGCCTGCCACCTGTTTAGAAAATCCAAATCAATTTATTTAACAAGCTAAATTAAATATTTTGATATGGATGTCCAACCAAAGAGAGAGTAAGAAATATATATTTGGAAAAAAATTTTGCAGGGGTTGCCACCTGTTGAAAAAGTTAAAATGTATTTAAGTAACAAGTGAAGTAAGGCAGGTGAAATGAAATCTTGCTAATACTATAAATGGGAAAGTTTGCGACCTGGATTAATAACTAGCATAATTTTTAGAGGATTGCCACCTGATTAAAAAGGTAAATTAAATTTTAGATTATGAGTTCAGTGACTTTTCACAATTTGGACGCCAAATGAAGGAGATTTAAAGAAGTTTTATTAAATAAAAATTTTTGACAGGATTGCCACCCATTTTAAAATTTAAATTAAGTTTTTTTTTAATAAGTTCATCGAACTTTTAAAATATGGGTGGCTAACGAAGGAGATTTAAGAAAACTTNTTATTAAATAAAAATTTTTGACAGGATTGCCACCCATTTTAAAATTTAAATTAAGTTTTTTTTTAATAAGTTCATCGAACTTTTAAAATATGGGTGGCTAACGAAGGAGATTTAAGAAAACTTTGTTTTGAAAATATTTTAAAGAGGGTTGCCTGTTTAAAACCTGTTTAACCGTAGAAGCCTAAGCTATTTGAGAGTTATGTAACGCCTTAACAAACATACGTCTTAGAGGCGTAGGTGACTTAAAAGACAGCCTGTAAACTAAAATAACTATACTTAGTCCTGCCCTATTTTTTAACAAATATTGAAGTTGTGATATAAACTAATAACAAAACAAAAGTTATAACGCATAATTCATAAGTCCCGTCACTATTTATAAGTCAAAAGTCATTACCAGTAAGTCATTAGTTATTTACCTTCATTAATTGATCATTAGTGAAAAGTCATAGATCACTATTCGTTAGTCTTTTGTGGATTGTAAACTATGATAAGTCATAAATTATTAGTCATCACCGATAGTATTTTGTTGTAAGGCATAAGTCATAAATCTTTACTCATTATAAATAAGTCATTAGTCATCATACNCTGTAAACTAAAATAACTATACTTAGTCCTGCCCTATTTTTTAACAAATACTGAAGTTGTGATATAAACTAATAACAAAACAAAAGTTATAACGCATAATTCATAAGTCACTATTTATAAGTCAAAAGCCGTTACCAGTAAGTCATTAGTTATTTACCTTCATTAATTGATCATTAGTGAAAAGTCATAGATCATTATTCATTAGTCTTTTGTGGATTGTAAACTTTGATAAGTCATAAATTATTAGTCATCACCGATAGTATTTTGTTGTAAGGCATAAGTCATAAATCTTTACTCATTATAAATTAGTCATTAGTCATTATATATTGTACGCTATTCATAAACAATTAGTCATTATTTAAAAAATTAAGCATTAGTCTTAATTCATTAGTCAAGCAGACTTTTGTCGTTAGTATTTATTGAATTGTCAGAAGTATTTAGCCACAAGTCCTTAGTGCACAATGATTAGCCATTACAGATTTGTCACTAGTCATTTCTTATAAGTCATTAGTAATTTGTAATTTCTTAAAATGCTTTAATCATCAGTCATAAGTCATTAGTCACTTTTAATTACTATTAATTTAACCTTCATAATCATTAGCAACATTTTTTAGCCAAGTCATAAAACATGAGCCAACTATAGATTAGTCTATTTTGCCGTCTTTCAATTATCACTAGTCACAAGTTATTAGTAATCAGTCATTTGTCGAAATTAAAAAGTAATTAATCATTACTAAGTAGTCAATGGTATTTATTTATTATTTATAAGTCATTAGCTAGTTATAAGTCACAATTCAGAAGACCTTATTCATAAGTAAATTGTCATTATTAGTCACTGTTTAAGAGTCAGTATCCAATTTATAGTTTTTAGTCATAACTAGTTGTCATTTGTCATTAGTTTCTAGTCACCAGTCATTGGATATAAGTCAAAGGTCATCAGTCCTTGCTGATTAGTCATCAGTCATAAGTCTACCGTGCCTCTCACGTCTATGCTGCTCTTTACACCGACTATCGCCACAAACGTGTAATTAAGTACTTATTTCTTCAGTAAACACATTTCTCCATTTACCTTCAACTTCTCTATGCCTTTTGGCTATTCTAAATACTATCTGTCTTACCTTGAACTGCTTACGCGCCTTAACTTATGCAAAGCATAAGTTTCAAGCAACGAAATTTTCGCCTTACTCTAGGCATTGCAAGATTTAATCTCAGCTGTACAGCTTCTCATGTTAATGGGTCATGCCTTTTGACTTCATACCCTTGGCCTGTAACTTTACATCGTCTGCTTATGCGCCACTCTTCTTCCTTTCACTAGTTCGCATGCTTAAATGCCAACGCTTTCTCAACTCCGCTCCCGGTCCCCTTCCAATTGCTACCTTCATCAGTTGCCTGCCGCTTTATTATTCTTTGTCTTAGAACTTTTGTGCACTTCTGGCATTTTTTTGCTGTGGCAACTCTTTTGTTATCGCCACAAATTTATCAGCATATCAGTTTACGGTCTCAACCCGTTTTGGCAACATTTTGCAAAATACTTGCTTTTGTTCTTAGCCAATGCATACTGTGTATGAAGGTATCAGGCAAGTTTTCAGCTTACCAAGCCAATTGGTAACTCCCCAAGCGACTGCCTGACTCAACGTTTCTAAAACATTGTTGCCCCGCTGCTGCTGCCTTGCACGACAGTGAGTGAGTTTGTCAAAAGCACAGCCAGTAGCATAGTAAAAGTAAGAAGCAATTGACAACATCAGCAAGCTTAACCCTTTCGACCCGGATGGAACATATGTGTACCACTTAGAGTTTAAAAGATGATATGTCCTTTTCTTATTCTTATTTTAGAAATGTTCCGATTTTTTTCCACAGAAATCTAGTCACCGTATATATAATGAATTATGTATGTACATACTAATATCAAAATTTTTCACTCAAGGTCAAATACAAACGTAAAAAAAATATAAAATATGTATTTTCTGGGACTCACCCGTTCTTTTGACCAAATTAAAAGGCAATTGAGAAGCGTAGAAATGCAAGACCTCATCAGTACGTCCATATTAAAGTAAGTAAGTATGTACATACATATGTACGTATATAAATTTATAAGTACTCAATATGGTAATGAACACAAGCATACATACATAAATATATACGCACATATACATACATACATACATATAAACGATGGCCCTCGGCGAACAACAGCACAACTCAAAACTAAAAAAAAACCCAACTAATAAACAGTGGTGCATGTCTCTAATACTTGTCTTATCTGTGTCTAATCTTTACTAAAAATTTTTAAAGCAGTCATAAAGATTTAGCAATTATTAGAGACATGTGCCATAAGCAAATCCTTAATTTCTCATTTGTCCCGTTAAAGTTTTGTAAATTTCGTATTTTTGAGACAAATTATGCTTTTGTCCCGTATGACTGGAAAACAAAATCTGGCAACACTATTCTGTAGGTAGGTTTTTTTTTAAGTTTTGAGTTGTGTCGTTATTGCAAAGAACCATCGATAGGTAGTTATGTACATATAGACATTATACATAAATATGAATATGTTAACATATGTATCTTTATATGCACTCAAAAATATTTTAGCACTTTTCACTTTTCACCAATCACGCTAGCCGAATGGCTTTTTCTTTGCCCATGCGCCGCCATATTGACAAACTTCGCTGGCGGCGCATCGGCGGCCACATAACTTTTTATTTGATATGCTTGCACATCACCACAAATGATGGATTATATTTATTGACATTGCAACTTAAATAAATACACTGTAAACACTTAACAAAACATATTTTTGCACTTAAATACTTAATTTAAATCACAATTTAATAAAACTGTTCACTAGCGCACGAAGCGCAGAAAAACGAGCAGCAAACACTAGCGAAAGTTGAAACCCGACTGAGGATACGGAATTGGTGATGGCAGAAACACAGGGAGGAAGGAGATCAAAATTTAAATTATAATACATATTCCATGTAGTTGTGACACAAACCTCATAAAGAAGAAATCAAATAAATTTTCTAATTTGTCGACATGCTGTGCTACTAAAGGTTTTTCACACGACTCACCCTTTGAATTGATCGAAATTTTTTTAGGCACCTAAACATAAATGAGGTTTGTGTCAGAACTACATTGAATATGTATTATAATTTAAATTTTGATTTCCTTCCTCCCTGTGTTTCTTCAATCACCAATTCCGTATCCTCAGTCGTGTTTCAACTTTCGCTAGTGTTTGCTGCTCGTTTTTCTGCGCTTCGTGCGCTAGTGAACAGTTTTATTAAATTGTGATTTAAATTAAGTATTTAAGTGCAAAAATATGTTTTGTTAAGTGTTTACAGTGTATTTATTTAAGTTGCAATGTCAATAAATATAATCCATCATTTGTGGTGATGTGCAAGCATATCAAATAAAAAGTTATGTGGCCGCCGATGCGCCGCCAGCGAAGTTTGTCAATATGGCGGCGCATGGGCAAAGAAAAAGCCATTCGGCTAGCGTGATTGGTGAAAAGTGCTAAAATATTTTTGAGTGCATATAAAGATACATATGTTAACATACACATAACTGATGAGGTCTCGCATTTCTACGCTTCTCAATTGCCTTTTAATTTGGTCAAAGGAACGGGTGAGTCCCAGGAAATACATATTTTATATTTTTTTACATTTTTTTAGTTGACCTTGAGTGAAAAATTCTGATTTTAGTATGTACATACATACTTCATTATATCGAGACTTAACAGCACACAGCAAAGGCAATAAACAACAACAAGGTAGTAAGCAACAGCAAAATCTCAAAGGCAAGATAATCTAAGCTACTTTTTGACTTACAAGTCTGCGTTTTTTTTTCGAAAAGGTTAAGATATTTCGACATTCTCGTTGGCATTAAGTGAAAAGTTGCATTATAACGAGCAGACATCGGGCTACAAATATTTCGTGCCGACAATAATGTATACGCAGCAGCAACAACATCAACGGCATTAAGGTACGTTTTGTAGGACGATAAAGTTGGCTTAGGGTTAAATTGATTTGTTTATCATTTAATTGGCAGCTACGTTACATGAGTTTTTCTTTTTGCTGAACTGGGTTTAATGGGTACATAATAACTTAAATACGGAAACACTACATCTGATATTTTTCATCCTTAGGTGGATGTTTTATGAATTCGTTGCCGAAATAATTGTTTTTAGGTTAGGTTATGCAGTTACGGTTGCACGGCTATACTCAATCCCAACTCTTTCGTCCTCGTTCGCGCATTCTGGGCAACGTGAGCAACCCATGTGCGAGATGCGTTAACCAATCCGAGTGCAACCTTGGCTCACGGCAGAACGAGAGGAGCTTCGGTGGTGCCACACCGACATATTCGGTTCAAGGGCTCACTGGAGCCTGCAGCGTCTGTCCACCAGTATGTGCTGCTGCAAGCGGGCGCCTCTCTTGGAGCAAGCGGCTCGCTATATAAACTGTATTCGGTTGTGTGCTGGGTTTGGGATACGCCACGTAAAAACTCCTTCCAGTGAAGAACAAAACCAAAGCCTCAGATGAGACCCCCTTCTCTTGATAACGACCACGGCAAATATATAAAAGCAGGGACTGTAACAATTATAACTTTTATTAAAAAATTGCTCTTTAACAGTTATTTTTTTACCTTTATTTAATTACTCCTTAAATAACAGTTATTTTTGTAAGTCAAAAATAACAATTATTTTTGATTTTTATCTAAATAATCTTCAAACAACAGTTACTTTTGATTTCTAGATTAAACGTCTTAGATAACAGTAACTGAAGACTTTTATTTATAAAATTTTATATTTACCAAGGCCTACAGCCGAACATATTTTTGTTGAGGACTGCCACCTGTTTGAAAATTTTAATTAAATTTTAATAGATAAGATAAACGAGTATTGCAGTATGGGTATCAAGCTGAAAAGGTTAGGAAATTTTACTGCCGAACATAATTTTAAGGTGTGTTGCCACCTGATTGAAAAATTGTCTTCAACTAAATTGATAAAATAAATAAAATATTATAGTACGGGTAGCAAACAGTACAAAAATACTTTTAAGGCGCAGTCAAGCACACCGGGTATTCGCTAGTCTTTCCTAAATTCTTTCACGTTGCAATTGAAAATAATTCCACACACTTTATTGCCGGCTTGCATTACTGACTCTAAGCGGACTGCATTGCCAATATCTAAAACCAATTTAATGATATTTCGCCATTAAAAATTCAAAAGCCTAGCAATTTAAAGGAAGTAGAAGTATGTATGCTATTGCAACTGCACTTACGCTTACACTTACACTCACACTCTACATGGCAATCGCACACCCCCGCAGAAGCAGAGCACAGCATAGCAATGTATAAACTTAGCTATTTACTGACTGACAGCAACTGTCAAATCAGTCTCGTGCCAGTGACAGTTTGACAACGCCGCAGTGCGCTTCCATGTCCGTTGTAATTTCGTAATACCAACATTAAAATGCCACTACAAACACCTAACAACAACAACAAAACAGCCAGCCGTTAGGTATTAACTTTTACCGACACTTTCACTGGTACAAACAAGCGCAAGACACACGCCTGGCAACCACACCGCTGGCATATCGCACGGACGGACGCAGGCGCCTGTCGATTTCATGCAGAAATGCAAGCAATTCTCGAATATGTTTTTGTATAGGTGCGTGTGTGCGCGACACGCTTCAGCCATATGTAGTCTTTATTGTTAGGTGTGTTTGGTAGTAGTATCTTCGTTAATGTTGTTGAGCGGAGAATGCAAAAGTTTTATAAGCACTCGAGAATTCATAGAATAAACATATCCTATAACTTCAAATAGCACTTAACCTGTCGGTGGGATATTGCACCATCGCCCCCCTCCCCAACGCCAATGAAACAGCGGCAGCACTACAACTAAGTACAAGTACCTCCAACCACCACCAACATTATGACGAAGACCAACAGCTACTCTACTGCTCTAGCAATAACAACAAGCGTTCAACGTTAGTGCCACCCACACTCCTTGTCGGAGTACAGCAGACGGATTTTAAGTGCATTGAAGGTACATACGTAAAGAAGCAACGCTTAACAACCCTCATCACGATTAGATGGTGAAGTGCTGGTGGTGGTTGGGGTTGGGGTTGGGGTTGGGGTTGGGTGCTCATGCAGTTAATATTTAGGTAAAGCAAGTTAAGTGATGGTGGAGCAGGATTGTCAGTTCTTGGTAACAGCAAATGCGGCAACTAAGCTTACAAATAATCTTCTACCTAACTTGGTTGTTGGTAATTTATGTGATTTCTTGTAATGAGGCTCAAACGCATACTCCGCGCAAGGAGACTTAGAAGTAAAAGACGGATTTGTTTTTAACTAGAAATGTTGGAATTAAAAACTTTCTACAGACATACAAACATATATTTGATTTATTTAATCTATGTAAATGAGAATTTATATGTGTATGTACCAGTAGCGCGACTCCCATATTTCTTAACGACAACGTTGGTTAACGATTCCGACAAGTTTCGTTATCTGCTATTCTCAAGCACATTTTTGGCGAATATTGGCGGTAGCTTTAACAGTTGTCTAACGAAATTTGGCGATAGCGAAGCTACGAATATTTTGTCGTTGAAAAGCCTAACGGTAAGGTTGTTTTAAATTTTTATAGAGAAAAATTAGAAAAAATACATCAGTGAGCAAGCTAACTATGCTAATAAAAAATTACTAATAAATAAACATTTATCACATATATGTGAATGTACTTTTTATTATAATTTTTTTAATTTATTACACTGCGCAAGTTGAAGGCTTAGGCAAAGGTTTTGATAGTTGATCTTACTTAATTAAGGCATTCTAAACTGAATGGCTCCCCCCGTTTTTTTTTTTTTAGATTAGCTCCACTTTTCGAGATAACGTTACTTGAAACTTTTCTT
Source organism: Rhagoletis zephyria (assembly GCF_001687245.7). NCBI lineage: Eukaryota > Metazoa > Arthropoda > Insecta > Diptera > Tephritidae > Rhagoletis > Rhagoletis zephyria. The sequence continues at coordinate 28,100 of NW_016163437.1, read as the reverse complement.
CAATTTTAACTTTTTTGTAAACAACTCTCTCTGTTTTAGTGTTACTTTAATAAAATTTTGAACGTGACTATTTTTTATAGTGAAGGTAATATTTAAAATTAGTCACGTGCAAAAGTTAAGTAAAATAACGTTAAAAATGTGGGAGTCATTTGTAAAAAAAAATTAAAATTTAAGCAAATTTTCAAGTACCGTTACGCCAAATGATGTGTTTGTTGTAATTCATACTGTCATTGCGCGTATAATTTGTTAGTGTAATTTTGACTTATATACGGCTAACACCATCTTGTTAAATTCGCCTTGCACGAGGCCCTTATTGCCAAGGAAAAACTCCAGCATCCTATGGTACTGCTCCGTATTAGCTTTTGCGCTTCTATTTTTTTCATATTCTATCCACAAGTAGCAATCCCGACAACAATAATACGCGCTATAGTAATCAAATTTTCTTTTAAATATTGAGTGTCAAACGTCAAAATTGCTATATTTATCTTTGCAATTAACGACAATGGACACCCATATTGTGATACATACATAATTATTTCAATTACCTAATTCAAGTGNATGGACACCCATATTGTGATACATACATAATTATTTCAATTACCTAATTCCCTTAATTCAAGTTGAGTTCGCGTTTTTAAGCAGTTGGCAACCCTGCCACATGTAGCTTAGAAATAAGGCCGTTTCAAGGCAATTTCGACTGAAACCCATATTGTAATAATCCATTTAACTTATTAAATCATTTTGATTGAATTTAATGTTAAAACAGGTGGCAACCCTCTTCAAACACTCAGAAAAATTGTTCATGATCAAACTAATGACTTTTAAACACTCTTTCATTGGCACTTTAAATTGTGTATAATTTAACTTAATTCGAATTTTCGAACAGGTGGTAACGCCCTTTAAATTTTTTTAATACTACTAAATTATTAAGCCTCCCTAAGGCCCATTTGGTGATGCATATTCGAATAAGCTAATTTATTTAACTAAATTAGAATTTTATTTTTAAATAAGGTGGCAACCCTCCTCTATGTCTTTTTAAAATTAAGCTTTTTCAAAATCATTTAGACTGATACCAATATGGTAATAATTTATTTAAGTGCACTGTTGAGTGCTAGGAGAAAACTTCAACAAGCAAAGTTGCAGGACTTTCTGGACAATTTTTTACCGCGTATTGACGGCTTGCTTCTGGATGGGTTTCCTGACTAAGCGCCAGCTTTTGTTTCTGACAGGGGCCCTAACCAGGCACTGTCCAATAGCAACTTATGCGACACGATTTAATACCGTTTCGGTTTGCTACTGTCTAAGCTGCTTTGAGAATGAAAAAGTTTTAAGTTAAAGCTTAAACAGCTAGGCTCACAAATACTTCAGGGCCAATACCGATTAAGCATCTTTAGTGAAAATCTGCTGCCTGCGTAACTGAATTTTGGGCGCCCAGTGCATTCCTTAACAATTTTATATGGTTTGCGGCAGCTAGAGGACTGGGAAAATATATCAGTCACCATTATTATTATCAGTACAATTACCACTGTTATCACCACTATCAATACCATTACCACTCGCATTATCAAGACCATTACCATAACCATTACAATTACCATTATGATAAACATTACCATTACAATCACCATTATCATTATAGTTTTCATTACCATTACCATTACCTCTACTTTTACTATTTCCATTACTTATACCATTACCATTACTTTTACAATTACAATTACCATTACTATTAAAATTACAATAAATCCATGCTTTCCTACAGAAAAATTTTAGTATCTAAACTGTAAGGTATTAAAATCAGTAAATTACCTGCTTAGCGTACATAATTTATTTTTTGGTTTGATACAGAAATGCTTCTAAAGCATTTATATGTATTCCTGCATCAAAAAAAAAAATTCTAGGTTATTTTCGCGATGAGGTCTCGATATGTGTGTATGCATGCACATGTATATGCTTATTAGACAAAAATGTCTTATGTATTTTATTTAAAAGTATTTGAAATATTTGCAAATTACATACATATGTATGTAAGTACATTACATAATTCATGCTTTCTTGTGACCACAAAAATGATGCCTATTGTAATATGAAACTATATTTTATATTTCTTATGCGAATTTTTTGTTATACAATAAATGAAAGACAATAATAAAAACCGCAAAATGAAAGTACATATTAAAATAAAAAGTATATGACTACGCCATTTTAATGCTTAAGTTCATTTGCCTCGTAGACATTTTTAATAATTTTTTATTTTTTTCTTTTATAAAATACATTCATATTTTGATTGCTCCTTAACCTTTTGAACTGACCGCATTTCACTATGGCTTTTGTCTCTTCTAACCGCAAAAGAGAATAAACTATTTATTCTTCTTATCTTGCTTGATTTGAATTAACCACAAAAAACACTTTATTGCCACAAAATATCTCAATTGCACAATTTCGAAGCAATTGAACTGTACAAACTTTCTTAATGAAAAATTCAACGCCAGCAAAAGTGTGCATACACACAAGCGTATATGTACACACCCTAGACCGCCACAGTAATTGAAAATTTTGAATTTGAATTTAAATTTTTCCTATGCAAATTTGCGCAAACTTGGCAAATTTCAAAGCGCTAATGAAGCCAATAATGAATGGCACACAAAAGTGTAATCGAAGTGAAGCAAACAGCGCAGCAAACTGCAGCAAGTATTCTTGGAAAATACGAGTATCAAAAAGCGACTGGCTGTCGAAGTGCTGAAATGGCAATCGGAGCAGCCAAAGTCGTGGTCAATGGAGCCAAAGTTTGGAATTTCGAAAATTCTTAGTGGCATTCGAAGTGCACTATTTTTAATAAACGCAATAAATGGCGAACATCAGTGCAAAACTTTTGCCATAACAAATATGAAATGAAGGAAAACTAAAAGCGCACAGAACGCCAATCGAAGAGAATTGTGTGCGAATTTCAATGGCTTGCCAACAAACGAAGACTAAATAAAGAAATGGAAATTGAAAAGAAGAAATCTTGAACTTGAAAAAGCCGCATGGCTTTTTATCTGTGCACTCCTCTAGCAGTCCACTCCAATAAATTGGCGATGAAAAAAGCTGCTAGTTGTTGGCTGCAGTGAGAGGAGTATTGTAAATGTGGGGGAGCAGAGAAAAAGATGCACACATCTGAGTGCTTAAGACGCATTTATTGGGAAAGACTATGAGTGTTTGAAGGGTTGTAAAACAAAATTTTCTGCCAACAAAATATGTAATTGAATTCTTATATTGCTGTCAGTTCAACAAAACTCACATAGAAATTTCTAAAAGTCAAAAAGCTGTTTGACGCTTAACTTACAGAAATGCATGGTCTTTCTCATTGAGAAATTGAATAATTTTCAATTGCTTTGCAACAACAAAAGCGAAGTTTATCTATATGTAAAAAGCGCACGCATAACTAATAAAATCTTTCAAACTCACAGCGGCGCCTAACTTTGCCAAGTAAAAACGCATAAGTACGACAAAAGTTTTATCTGCTTAAAAACAGAATTTTTCTACACCACTTGAGACATTGAATACCCTAAGCAAAGAAAAATATTTTCTTTTGCCACATGCAAGAAGGAGGGAAGCCAGGAATGCCGAAGAAATATAGAGTCGATTGAATTCGTACAATATGCCAGTCAGCAGCAGTTGAAATATTTTATGACCATTAAAGCTAAGAAAGTGCATATGGTGATGTCTTCTATGTATGTACATACATACATATGTATCTACAAATCGTATGCGTACACATATTTATACATACAAATCCATACATATACTTTAGGGTGGCCTCTGTGTCTCTTCAGGAGAAATTCAATAAAAATAATAAAATGTTTATTTTACCATTTTTTTAATTCCAAAGATTATTTATTCGGATTTATTGTGGGCCCATAAAAAATAATTAATAATAAAAAATGGCTAAATAAACAATTGGTTGTGGTTACTGGAAGTCTCCTTAAGTGAAACGAATCGAAAAATAATGGTTTTCAAGAATTCTATACCATTTCTACCAAAAATTGTTTCTTCCCCCCTATAAAATACATGGAAAACATTCGTGGTTTGAGGCCATTCTAAATATAATTTTTGAACAAAGAAATACGGGTATTATTTTCATTTGGAAAAATCTTAAACTTTTTTTCTCGCATGTATTTTTGGACCACCCTAACATACATGCATGTTTTAAACGTTTTGCATAAATCTATGCAAAACCTTTGCGTTGTTAAGTTGAAAAATTAAAGAATAATATTTTTTTAAGCAATGCATTCACCGAAGTGGAATAAGTATTTGTACTTATCGGTGGAAAAATGGCAACGGCTAGTAGTTTTGTGTAAAGGAGAAAGTGCAATTGACCATTGTAAGCAAACAGAGCTATCAATGCCAAGGTGAATTGTTAAAGCTGTATGCGAAGGTCGATATGAAAGTAAAGCGAGACTACTGCCATGTTCATTTGGAGGTGAAATCGTGATGTGGAATATGAAGAAAGTTTAATATGGCAGTGACCTTCGAACTAAAATCTCTTTTTCTCTTTAGGAAATAAACCGGCTTATTTCTCAATATTTGCCCTGTTTAGTTGCATACTTTTTGTCCAGTAATTTAGCCATTTTTCATACCTTCCCAAGGTAGGTTTCCTCAAAACTTCAAAGCCTGAACTTGTTTCGCTGATGAAGAGATATTCATTCGACGCAAATCTCCTAACCGGCGAATTATTTCTTCAGGCTTGGGAGAGTAAAATAATCGCAGGCAACTATGTTATGTTATGCTCAACTCACCAAAGCTCACTTCAAATCACCTCAACATCACATCAAGTCCTCTTAGTTCACCTCAACTCACCTCAACTCAAATCTTTTCATCTCAACTCAATTTAGCAACTCACTGCATCTTATCTCACCTCAACTCATCTCACTTCTCGTCAACTCATATTAAATGATCTAAACATACCTCATCCAGGGCTGCCAACTTGGCTCAAACCGTGCCATTTTCGGCCCTATTTTACTTCAAATGGCACTTAATTTTTCAATGTGGCACAAAGTGAAAAATAGTAATATTTCCATTTATTTTTGTGAAATCCTTCGCGTGTACTTCGTTTTCTCAACTAAAAATTTCTAATTTCTATAGTGCATACAACTGGAGTTGGCATTGGATTTTTGTTTCAGAAATGAATTCCTAATTTTAATACGGAATGGGAAGAACTAAAGATAATGACACCTTTTTTGGCAGTTTTATTATTATTTTATTCGAGCCCCCCCCCTAACTTTCAAATTTTCCTTATATATATATAAAATAGTACCCTGAAATGCCAGCTTAATAGGGTCGAGCCCCTCCCCCCCTAAATTTCATTCTGGCTACGCCGATGCCAGGCGCCGAAATGCATGCTATATACTGCTACGTGTGCAAAAATTTCCTCCACTAAATTAATGAGATTTTTGCAAATGCACTTCTCAACTGCCATCTAACAAAATTTCCTTAAGTTATAATTTGATGGTAGATTTTACAAAATGGTGCCAGCACACGACAATTGACATCTGACTGTGAAGTCCGTAAGCAGTTGGAATCGGTCAACCATGGACATCTCGGCTATATTAAAATAAAATCATCAATCTGTATCATCCTTTTCTATTTGCTTAAAATTTAGTGAGCTATTTATTTTAAAGTCCGTCTTTGGTAATCACTGGTTAAAGAAGATTACAATAAGTGGAAAAACTGCGTAGGTATAACAAAATTTTTATATTCACTATACCATACATTCACAAGCATATTAAACCGCGAGATATCATTTTAGATTGAATTTCGTTATCATTCACTGACCTTTGCGCTCTGCTACTTTATTAATAAACTGCCTAACTTTTGTTCGCCCCTGATAGACCTTAAAGCAATAAATAACAGAACAATAAACTTGTGGCAAAAATTTGCATTTCTACTTTTCGAAGTACCAATTTTCTGCACGTTTTCGGAGAAAAAAATTTCATTTCAAAATTATGCAAATCAAATTGCAAATCAACTTTCAACTTAATAAGACAAAACAAGCAGAGCAATATAAACAATGAAACATTCGTATTTGGGAACATACAGAGCAAAATGTATGTAGGCATACATATGTATGCATGTGTGGGAATGCATATAAGTACATACGTATGTATGTATGTATGTAGCTTAGGCAGAGTTAATGAAATTGAATGTGCGCTGACGGAGAAGGACCATAAATAACTGTGGATATGCATACACTTACATATGTACGCTTGTGCATACATATGCGTGTGTGTAAAAGAACAGATACAATAAAAACTTGTAGAATAAGTAACAGCAGTGAGTACAAGAAAACAATAAAAAAGAGTGCGGGTGGCAAAGTAAAACCAAACAATAATAATATGCAAGAGAAGAACGACGAGCTGCTGTGAGGTAAACAAAAAAAAAAAATTCCTTGCCAAAGAAGAGGGGTAGAGGTGAGAGCATAGATGTTGAAGAAGTAAGAAGTTTTGCAGCAAAAGTGTTGCTAATATGTTGCCACTTTGTAGTTCATGTGTGCGGCGTGTTTGCCTGTTCGTGGTGAGATTGTAAGCGAGCGAATTGTTTGCATAAACGATTTAATCGAATTCCAATGCAAATTCAGTTAAATTTCATTTCCGTTGCTGATGCCACCACTATACGATGCGGTAGCCAAGCGAGCTAACTGCCAACCCCAGCCAGCCATACAGCAGCAAATCAGCCAGCATGCCAGCCAAGGCGAATTGCCGGAGATGCTTATGTCTCCGCTGGAAGCGAAGGCGGGTTATGGGTACAGGCGGTTGCAGAGTTTCCGGCGGAAATCAACATAAGACAAGGGCAAAAAGTGACAGACAGACAAACAGAGAGACAGAAGCAAGTATGTATGCAAGGGAGTAATAATAGGAGCGACACGCGACTGACTCGCTGAGCAAAAACGTCCAACAGTCATTTGATGACTAGGAAGGGGGGTAGAGATGCCGGCGGCGAGGTGAGCAGTAAATGTAAAACGAGATCTGAGACAAAAAAAAAACACAGTTCTGCAGATAAGCGTGCTTGCTTACTCCGCCAGCAATCAACAGAGTTGGACGGGTCGTATGAGCAACACATTGGCTTCACCCGTAAGCGGTCTCAATGAAGTTGGAATGGAAGTATGCGTGGTTGTGCTTAGTGTGTGTGGGTGTGAGTATGCATTTATATTTATTTGAAATGTTTTAATGTTGTTTATATAATTGCAATAACAAAAAGCAAATACAATTTACATTTACACAATTTCCCGAAAAACAAAAAAAAAAACATTTTCCACTCACAACTTTCTCGTCTATCCCGCTGTGCTTTCGCGGCGTACGGGGCGAATACTTTTTATTGCAGCGTAGTTGGGAAATTAAGCAAAGCACGCAGAGCATTCAAACCGACAGAGAGACAGACAGCCAACAAAAGTGTCTTCGAAGTATTCTTGCCAGTGTTTTTTTTTTTTGGAGCGCGCGCGAAGGTTTGGCATAATTTACGGGCGCCAAGCGGCATGTGGCAAATGTGGCAATGAACGAGGGGGTTTAGTTGCAACAACAACTACTAGAGCGCTCAATTAATGAGTTCAACAATGTCGGCAAGTTATGTAAATGCGGCGCTGTGCGACGGCAATAGCACTTTGAAGTTTGTATTATTTTTTTAGGTGAATTTTTGGAATTTATAATTACATATGTATGTATGTAAGGGCACTTGTGTATGTGTGTATGTAAGTGTATGCACCATCACATTTCTTTATGATCCTTAGGTCTGCAGGCCATCTCTCAATGCGGCATTTAACTTTTAAAGCCGCTGGCAAAGGCAAAAGATTTTATTTGAGTTTTTTTCGCAACCACCTCCAAATGTCAAAATCACAAAAAAAATCGAATTTACAGCGCAGAAAAACTTCTGACAAGTGGTTATAAAGAAAATTCCAAAACGAAGGCAGAAAAATTTCTTTAAAAAAATAAAAAAGATAACAAAATAACGAAATTAAAAACGAAAATCTTACATATGAACACAACAAGTGCCAGAAAGTAAAAGAGTGATAAAAAAGGGCTCAAGGTTTATGAAATTTGTTTTAATGAAATCTTAGCGTACTCCCTGTAGGCTTAATAAGACCTTATGTTTAAGCTGTAGGCAATGCGTGTATTGTTTGCTTTTACTTCGCTGTTTATATATATATATATGTTTTTTAACTGCCGCTTAATTTTATGAAGTGTTAAGTACGGGGCAATGAATTTTTATTGCATTAGAGAAGGAAGCATGAACACACCTCATACCTTTGTGTAATAAATATAAGCACTTGCGAGGAAGAAAAAACTAATTGTATGTTTTTCTTGGCTACATAGTATGCTTGAAATACACAAAAACGGTACTTTGAAAACCCAGCAAAATTTTTGAAACTTCATTAAGATGTATTCCACTGTCTAAAAATGTGTGCTTATGCTGAATAATGATTTAAGGAAGTTCATCGAGAGCTGAAATAGAGCAAAGCACACGGGTCATTTCCAAACAAAATGTGCATGGCTGTGTTTTTTTTTGTTTGTTTGTTTTAAGATTGATAAATTTAACCTCTGAAAACCGTTTACTTACTTGTAAATCTGTGCAGATTACGAAACTCCTGTAATATTCTTTAAAAAAAAAAAAACAAACAAATCATTTTGTATCTTTAAGTGAATTTATCATTGCACCATGTAAGTAAGGGAAGGTTTTACGATCTGGATCGCTTTCTCAAGTTCCATTTCAGAACCATTTCCAGCACATTCGTCCGCCCCCTGATTTTAAGGGATACCACTAGAGCCTGTGGGGATCTTCGGCATTCCTTGACGCATATCGAGTTAGTCGTTGCCAACTCTAAGGTCTTGATGGCAGCTTCATTGTCAACGTCGAAGACAAGTTTAGATGGAGCTAGTTCGATATTGCTCAAGAGCTTTGCCGCCATGTAAATTGCATATACATATCTCAGCTTGGAAAACACTGCAGTCGTCTAGGACTCTCTTAGAGATAACTGCAGAGAGAAGACGCAAGTCCATTCTTCGATATTCATTTTGCAGCCGCCCGTGAAAATGGGAATTTCGTCATAGCTGACGAACGAAACGAACGAACGAACGAAATTCTACTTTTATCGCGAAAATGTACATAGAGGTTTCGATCGAAATCATTTTCCGTGATTTGATAATCACAGCTTCTGTACTCCACACCAACTCAGTCGAGGATGATGACATGACCCTTGCAGGTTGTTCGCAGCCTGTTAGACGCCCTGAGTCTTAGAGCATTTTTGGTTGCGGTACTTTTAACGTATCCTAGGTCTGTGGGTGGAATGTCCAGGTGTGTCTCTAGCGGCGCCTTGGGCGTTAAATAGACCACCCTTGTTGTGCATAGGTATCCTTGTCGTTGCACACCTTTTGCCGGTTGAGTAGTTAGAATTTACTGTCAATCGCGTACCACAATATCAGCGCGACATAGGTTAGGATAGGTTAAACTATCGCCGTATAAATCCAGTGTATTGTCTGTAGTTGTAGCCCCAATCTTTCCCAATCCTAGCTTTGCAGGAGTAGAGCGCGTCAAGCGCTTTTTTTCTACGCTCTCCGGTGTTCCTTTTCTAGGAACGTATAGAGTCGAAACTAACCGCCAAAGTTTGCCTCTTTTGACAATTTAATATTTGCTCCATTGATGGACGGAGTTCGAAATTTGTCCATCTTATATCGCTTGGTGAATAGAACAAGTGCGGTCTTGGAGGTTTTAACCCCTAGACCGTTTCTTTCTGCACACTCAGCCAGATCGTTAATTACATATTGTAGGATCACGCTGAATGTCGCGACGAATTTTCCCAAGACCGACATGACTAAGTCATCTGCATACGCAATGGCCTTAGTTGCTTTCGATGTGCGTAGCAGGATCTAGTTAAAGCAGGGTTCTAAAACAGCGGAGATAAAACCCCCTTCGAAGGATAACGCGTGCGGCTGTTTTTCTTACTTTTGCTGTTCCCAAGGACTATGGTACTCAAGACATTGTCGATACAGAGTGTGGTCAGTTGGTCCAGTCTTACGACTACCATGTTAAAGGCGCCTTCCACGTCCAAAAAGGCTGATAGCGCATATTCCTACAACGCTTGCCATATACTACCAACAACCTCGTGCAGGGCTGTTACAACCGATCTATCTTTGCCGTAAGCATGTTGGGCCTGGGCTAAAGTTCTCAGAAGTAAAACGTTGCGTAATCTGCAGAATAAGAAAATCACGCGTCGCCTTACTTCTGAAAACTTCACTGAGGCCCAACTTGGTTGCCACGAGGATAGCCGCTAGGAAGTTAAAACTTCATCTAGTGTACTCAAGGGAGGTAAACGTTTTTTTTTCAACTCAATTGAACATTCAGATTGGGATGCCTCACAGTTTTATTGACGAGGGTTCAATTTTTTACGTGTTGGTAAAACATTAAATTATTTGCGATGAGATATACATAGCTAGTTACTAAAAGTAGTTAAACTAGTACTACAATAAATTTTTTGCGTTGAATGAAATTAAAATTTCCAATTTAGAAACACATGCATATAATAATTTTACAGCTCTGTTTAATTTCAAGAAAAATTCTAGTTTCTATACTTTGAGTTTAACTTGCGATTGTTAATATAAATCACGGTTAAACTTTCGTTTGTAGTAAAATTATCAGTATTTTAGCTAAGCCCAATAAATTCGGTCCTAAATGGTACACGATTTCTTTTAAGAATCAAAGTCAAGAGAATATAAAAAAAATCCAAAGCCTCTTCTTATCCGCTCTGAAATTCATTCACCAAGATACCCCTTTCAACACGAAATATTTTTTTAAATACTTATGTACATTGATTTTCTCCAACACATCACTGAGCAAATCAGCAGGTGATAAAAATGACATTCTTAAGTCTTCACCTGTAAAACGATATATTGAAATATATCTCATCCTGAAAGATTATGGCAAAGAAAATTCTATAGGATGACAAAACCAACATGTACCCACATATTTACGTAAATACTTATATGTATTTATGCAGCTATATACATATAAACATATGTATATTTATGTATTACTATAGTAATATCTTCGTATGTATTTTTGCTAGTACACAAGTACACACACACCCACCCAAACGTTGCTGCATAACTGTTGGAAAATCAATCTTTCAACGCGCGTTCAACGACGAAGTTCAAAGTAGACAAAAGTTCAAGTGCCTATAAATCCATGGAGTTTTCCATTTGTTATTTTCCATACAAGTGATGTGTTTTTCTTGCTTTTACTATTTTTCCGCTGTCACTCGATAGGCAGTGAGTTGCGAGGGTGTGAGGTTCCATTTGCTGAAAGAAATACATACTATGTACATACGTTGTATATATGTATGCATAAATATGAAATGCGATAATACTCTGGGGAAATTCGCTAATGATTTTACAAACGAACATAAAAATTTAGTACCCAGGTGCGATTTGTATTATTATGAACGGACATATATTTACTTTAACTTAGTAAAATATTAATCAAACTATTTACGTACATGCTTCTACTGGATTGATCTCTAAACCAAGAACACCATTAAAAAGGTATTTTTCTATTGAGAATAAGAATTAGGGTAACCGAACGGGTAAGATACTTTATTGAAATTTTTCGATAAGAAACGAAATATATCCAGTCATCAAAAATTTATTAATGGGAAGTCATCAAGGCAACGCAATTTATCGAGTTATCGAAGCTTAGAGTTATTGAAATTTATCGGGCTATCCATGTTTATTGAGTTGTCAAAATATATATCGAATTATTCGAATTGAGTTATTGAAATTTATTGAGACACACAAACTTTCCGATAGTTATCGAGTTATATAAATATATATGGGATTATGGAAATTTTCAAGTAAATTAATTTTATTAACTTATCAATATTTATTGAATTATCAGTATTTATTGAGTAATATAAATTTAAAGAGTTATCGATGTTATCGAATTAAGGAAATTTAACGAGTTATCGCAATGTATGGGGTTCTTTCAACTAACCGTGTTATCGAGATTTATTTATGTAAAAATTTAACGGTTATTGAATCGAAATTTTTTGAATTTTTAATTTGTATTGAGTTATCGAAATGTCTGGGTTTTATATATATAAATATATATGTCACAATGCTGGACCAAAGAGATTTACGAGTATTTTAAATCGAATTTATTTTGGCGTGCACTGTTTGAAAAGTCCAATTAAGTTAATCTGTTCACAAGTTATATGAAATATAAAAATAATAACGCCAAACCCAAAAGTTTGAAGAAAGCTTTGAAAATATTTTTTTCTTATGGCTGCTACCTATTCGAAAAGTCATATCTATCTAACCATACCCATACATACACACATACCTCATCAGACCTGTGCCGTTCTTTCCAACTTCTAAAATGAGATGTCACATTAGGGAGATTGGCCTATAGACGTGCAGTCACTTTTTGGTTTATGAAGTTAGAACTTTTTTAGCGGTACAGGGTGATTTCAAATTTAATTAAATGCGATATCTAAAATTACTCAGAAACCCATTTGACACTAATTCAAGTTGAATTTGATTTTTTAAACAAGTACTAACCTTCTAAATATAGCTATGAAATAAAGCCTATTCAAAACTATTTCGGTTGATACGCATATTGTAATAATGCCCATAACTTATTCAGCGATTAAATTCGTTTCGAAAAAAAAATAAAACTTATCTGCATGACAATTAATTTGACTCTTAATTTTTGCAGGTCGAACGAACGCTGGAGATCTGATGACCTGTATAGAAAGCTCTTCGCGTATTATATATAGTATAGCACATCGATAGGGAAATGACCTCTAGGCGATCTATTGTAAAAGTCTACTTTAGTCACGAAGCTAGAACGTCTGCAAAGAACTGCCTTTACCAAAATTGACGCGAAACCGACTTCATACCTGAAGAAATTGATCATAGCGTACCGATGCTGACTCCGAATGGATCCTTCTCTACAAACATTCCTTTAAAGTGTGAGTGTTACAGATCTCTGTCGAAGTTGAGGTGGTCGCATTAAGGTAGACAGCTCACCGGTTTCATATTAGTACTATAACAATTTAAAGGGCAAATATCTACGCGGCAACCATTCCGTTAAAATCGCTTAAGCTGCGCAACGAATACATGATCTCTCTCTCTCTCGATCGCCTCGTATTACTTCCAAATCTGGCTGATTATGGTCTTAGGGTATAGCGAGATTACAGGAACCTGTATGGCTTATGAATAGCCTAGGCCGGGCACTCCGGAGGTTACTTCCATAAATAGGGTATAGTAGAGAATTTCTGTGCCTATTCCCTGATAGAGACGAAAACCATAAAATGCAAAGTTGAGTGGTCCTTCTGGATGGTGGTGAAGTGTAGGCAGTGATAGTACTTTCTTAAGCTAATCAAGCTAACTCGCCATTCTCCATGCTGGCAAGAGTACTGAAAATCCCCTGTCCAATTTGAACTCATTCGGTAGTAATGTATTATACTTCTATTTCCTTAGCGGTTTGGAACACCACGAGGTGGAATAATCTATGGAAGTTCCAAGTCTCCCTGGAATGGACTTAATAACTTTTCAATTTAAGTACAAATAGTCAAGATTTCTTATCTCACAACCTACCACACGTACACTTAATTTCCCAATCTAAAGCAATCTCTGCTCTACCATCAGCCCTCGAGTCATTTTGCCACTGCCTCTGCACATCGATTGTTTGCTCATGCATTCTCGACAGCGTATTAACCCGTCATGGTTGGCACTAACCGGTGCAACACTTTAAAACCTGCTTCACACTTAACGCAAATGTCTCTTCCACCAGCCACATTTTCCATTTCACTACTCAGAGGCGGTTGGCACTTTCGCTCCATGCCAAATTGTGAAGTATGAATTAGTAGGTTTTTCTTGGCATAAAGCGCCTTAAAATAGACAACGGCGGATGAAAGAAAAAACGCTACACAAACATAGACGCAAATCGTGGAAAAGTGAAAAGCTCATGACAACATAGCAACAAAGACGAAGGCAAACAAACACATTTTCATTGAGAGTTGCAAGCAAAGCATAAAGTGCAAAAAAAAGCTAAGCTGAGAGGAGTTACAGGGGGAGAACAAATGAAACTAAGCCGCCATCAACAATATTGCCAACTGCCCACATACCATCACTAACAGCAGCAGACCTAACCAAGTCACCACCACCACCACTACTATATGCAAGCGATCATCAGGCGTAAATGCGGCTGTCATCATTTAGCCATCAAGCAACAGCAAAGAACGTTAACACAAACGCCAAATGGTAGATAGGCAGGAAAAAATGTGACAAAAAAAGTGGTTAGCAAATATAGAAGAAGCGAATTGCTGACGGCGGAAGTGTTGTAATGCTGGAAAAGTGCGAGTTTATCCATGTGATGACAATGATGGTCGCCGACGATACTTTTGCCATCATTCGCTTGGCATTTGCATCGACTTTTGAGCCGTCAGCCAAACGTTGCTTGGACGGCGTGGCGGTCTCGTCATCGTTGTCGCCTCAGCTGACATTGGCCGTGACAGTAGTGTGTCATTACCATAAAACCCTCCGTCGATGTGCCTCTGTGGTGGTTCCTACTGCCATTCTTCTAACTTTTTGTTCTTTGGCTGGTAATGTGTTTGCGCGCTTGGTTGACTTACTTCATTCACTTGCAAGTTGTAGGCAAGAGCAGGCAAGCCTAGAAATGCAAGGTGCTCGTAGGTATTATGGCGCTGGGCTTAAAAGTGAGGGTGTTAGGCGCAAGTGTTGCATGTAAATTGCAATTTTCAAATGTAAAAGGCTTGGAAAAAAAATGCCTGCTAATGACTGTGAAGATTGAAAGAGTGCCAGCACTTGTGCGTATGCGCTATTCATTCCAAAAATTTTTATCTGTAAGCAAATAAGAATGGATTACATAAAGTTTCTCCCTACCACACAGGCAAAATGAAATGTTTCTCAGTGCAATCTGGTGCATCCAATGGAAAGTGTAATATTTTCGTATAAAGTACGCCGGCTATTTGGACGTACAAGTATTAGTTGCGTTGTTTATGGGTTCAGTAGGAGGGCCGTTGCCGCGCGTGGAAGCACATCTAGACAAGCTCCAATTCTAGTGAGCGCGAAAAAGGCGCTTGAACCTTCGCAAAGGTTCGCACAGCCTTACCGCACGCTTACCTATCACATCATATCCAATTAGAACTCCCAGCAATAGCAAGAGGTCTAACTTGCTTTGTCCCAAGAGTTCCCTGTACCACCTCCGGTCTACGCGTGGCCGGAAAAATTTTACCGCCTTGCATTTCAAGGTCTTCGCGTAGCGCCCACTGAGCTGACTAAACGGCCATCTGCCCAGATTTTCCCTATCTGAGATCACCTCCTTTAGGGTTCCAGCGATTTCGCCGTGAGCTGTAGCCCAAGTGATAGCGTAGACGATAATGAAGTCAAGCAATACATCGCCGTTTTAGAATGGACCATCAAGGAGCTAAGAGTTTTGGTAACTGCTTGGCTGTCGGAATAGGCATTCGACTCAACTAATCCGAGCCTCCTGTATTGCGGCTATTTTAATAATAATACTTAATACTCAATACTTAATACTTAATACTTAATACTTAATACTTAATACTTAATACTTAATACTTAATACTTAATACTTAATACTTAATACTTAATACTTAATACTTAATACTTAATAC
>NW_016163437.1:0-8993 GCF_001687245.7 Rhagoletis zephyria | reverse complement strand
AAAAAAAATATATATATATATATATCTCATGATCCACTGATCGGATCTTAACCAGATTAGTATGGGACCACCTCTGAGATACAAAGGAATTATCGAAATCGGCTGACGTGGTCCAAAGTTATGCGGTAACATATAAAAAAAAATAAATAAAAATAAATAAATAAAATAATACTCCGACGAACTGATAACCTCCTCCTTTTTTGAAAGTCGGTTAAAAAAGTAGAAATAACCACTTATGCTCATATACCCGTAGTTGCGAATGTAACGTATACGCCACGTGGCAGTCATCTACATATATAATACGTTTACTCACACGCTTCAACTTAAAAGTCATGTTATTTAAAAGTAGTTATATATTGGCGTGGAAGATTTTTACAAATTATTCCGTATGCACATACATATATATATATATTTCTCTAAGTACATATATAACAATTTTAGAACGAATTTCGAGTGCACCCATAAAAAATAAAAAAAATGGAATTTTAGTTTCTCAAATCATCTTTTGCTCAATGAAATTTTTTATCCTTTGCTGATACATTAGCTTTATGACGCTAGATTCGTTCGTTTTTATTACAATAGATTTATTTGCTTTGGCAAGAAGAATATTTTCACCGTTTAATTTGAACATTTTGCAGTGTCTCAAATTGTTAGAATTTAAAGATATTCTGCATGCTGAATTTTTTTTTTAAATTTGGTGGCACACTCTTGAAACTTCGCAGATATGTTATATGTATTTGATTCCAACGTCCATTGCCTCTAATATGAATATTCTATTTGAAAACTTCCCAAAGTTATTTAAAAAAATAATTATGATTTTTTCCAAAGATACACATTTTAAGGCTAAAATTGTTCAAATACATACTTAATTTATTTTTTATTGAAAATACTTTTTTCTGGAACTCCACTTATTGAGATACGTAGATGCAAGAAGAATAATTTAGCGTGGTTTTTTCTGCCGAGAGAAGGTAGTGGCACAAAAAAACACCTCGTGAGATTTGCTCACAAATGTAATAGTTTACAACAACAATAATCGTCTTTCAATAAGCCTTAGCGATTAAGTAAAATCAAAGCAGAAATTTTAATCAATTACATATTCGTATGTGCATATTTATCAAAGGGCTTAGTTAAAATGTACAAAAGTGAAAACGAAAAAAAACTAATTAAGTAATTAACACACTTTATGCGCTTTACAAATGCATTTTGAAGCAAACAAAGCTGTTTTGCAAATACAAATACATACTTGTACTCACGAAAAACATAGTAAATATGTATGTATGCATGTACCTATCTCGCTCCTGTTGCGCCTGGGTATACAGCTGCATTGCGATTTGACTGTTAACACGAAAGTTGCGAGTTCTAATTGACTTTTATGAGCATGAGATAATGAAAGTAAAATTGGAATTCTCCAAAAACGATTGCTTTTTAACGACAAGCCTTTATTGGGCAAGTGCATGCCGCAGGTGAACTTCCCTTGGAAATAATACGCCTCGCGGATTTATCTATTATTAAATTGGTGAATTTTCCAATCAAGTTGGTAGAGAATTGCGGCCTTGTCCTGCCATACGGTCAACGTATTATTCGTTGATTATTATTACGCCATATAATGCGTTCATAAATCGCTGATTGCGCCGCTGTACAGCTGCTAATTACATATGCAAAATGCATTTCCATATTGTCCGCAAGTACATAAATATAAGCAAATACACACGCACACACTCACACACGCCGCCAGAAAAAAATTCAAATATGCTTGTATTTAACTTTCTACCTGTGTTCGGATTTTAACATTCACATTTCAGCTTCGATGGCTTTGGCTTTCGTTTACCTTTCGCTTTTCCGTTGTTGCTTTGCACTTAAATAAATTAAATTGTCAATGATTTGCAAACAACCACAAAAAGTAAACAACAAAATAAACAAGTAAATAAATGTGTGGACAAAAAACAAAACGGAGAGAGTACCTGTGTATATATGAGCTTGTATGTATATAAACGAATATGCAAAAAGTTTAAATACAAAAGCTAAAAACCAAATTTTATTTAGCTGCGCGTCCAAACAACATGCGACATGTCGCGACGGTGGCGACTGTTGCAATGGCGGTTATTGTGGTTGTGGCTGTGGTGAGGCGGAAAAGCGTAGCCTCGTGCATTAACTGTGTATGTAGTGTACTCTTCCATATTGGTCATATGAGCGAAATGGAGTTTTTCTGCTCCTTGTTCGGACCGACCTGTAACCACCTAAGCGATTTTGGCCAAGTGCAACAAAGTACCGCAGTCGTTTTAGCCTCCGTCTGAGCTGAGGCCAATTGTAAATGTCAAGTGAAGCCAAGTCCAGTTGGTATTTCCATCGCAGTGGCGATTCCCCTTTCCTGTGAAACCACAAGCGGGCAACGAGTTGCATTCTTCCAGGACTGGAGCATCTGTTTCGATTAGGACTAAATTGAGTTAAGAGCTTAAAATAGCCAGGTTAGTATGAACTGAAAGGAGAATGAATAAATCGATTATTTTCTTTGCCAACTGATGACAATTGGAAATAAAGCAAAGTCCTCATCTACCTAGTATCGCCATCGAAGAAAAGGCCTTCCTTTTCTCAGCACCTGACGATACCGGTGCCTAAGTCGCACTTTATGAAGCCTTCATCCGAATGCTGATGGTTTAGCCGGTTTAGCTTTATAAGTACTTATACCTGTGTACCAAATTCAGAAACGTCAGCGTATATACAGCGATTTCTCGCATATTTTTTCCAAAAATTTACCCTAAGGTGAATTTACCACGTCTAAGAGCACACTTATAAATCTCAGTCAGATCGTTGGCTGTGGTCCTTCCATTAGTTATTAAGTCTTACCACAATTTGCCCTGATCTTAAAATCTCCCGTAGGTTGCGTAACATCCCGTTTCAAACTGTCTGCAGCCACGTATTTTGGCCCCTTTCGTTTTATAGCAAACAACTCGTATCGTTACTCATCGTTAGTCAGCTTCGTTTAAGCTGGACACAGACGACGAAAAAATCTAATAACTTCATTTTGTACTGTAACTGTGCCGAGTAGACATGACAACTAATAATTCAGCGGATGACGCCATCGCTTTGTTAGTTATTTTTCAAATAAATTTTTTCAAGCTTTAGCCTTTTTTACAAGCTTTTATTATTTTATTTTTAACCGACTTCAAAAAAAGGAGAAGGTCATTATTTCGTCGGAATATTTTTATTTTTTATTAATTTTTTATTTTTTATTTTTATGTAAGCTACCGCATAATTTCGGACCAGGTTAGCCGATTTCTATAATTCATAGCCAGTCCCGTACTAATTTGTTTTAAATCTTACATGTTCGTCGTCTATGTCCAGCTTTACCGATGCCATAAACATAGTCTGCGTTGCACCCGATCACAGCACAGAACTTAAATTCCTAAAAAATGTTGTCCATTGTCTCTGTAATGAAGGAGGTTGGAAGGTAAGACTTGAGGGTTGTTCTTTAAAAAGGCTTAAGTATTAGGTAATTTAGCCATGGACCAGTACATGACTGTTTCATAATCACTACGGGAATAGTTCAGGAGAATTTCAGGATCCTTTTATGACTAGTTTAAAACTACCCTGAAGTGGACTTGAGTTGGCGAGTTAGCTCGTGATATATTGTTAAAGGCTGCGGTCGAGGGTCCAGGTGGCCTATCTGACGCTGCATCATTCACTGCAGGAGGAAGCAGCCTAGCAGGCGAACTGGTGACACCATACCCATTTGAATTGGGTGTGCGCTCTTTTCGAAAAATAAATCGCTGAGTCTAGACGGTATTTTTCCTGCAATGTTACAGAAGGCGCTTCGGAAGACCAGAGGCTGGCTGTGCAACACATTTGAAGGCTGTTTAAAGCGTACTTACGTTCCAATATCTTGGAGGACTGCAAGCGTTGTCTTCTTGCCAAAAGTTTGCAGAAGTAGTCACGCATACTCAAAGGACTATAAACCCCTAACTTCGTTTCTTTATAAGACCCTGGAGAGCTTAATAGAAGTACACATCAAACAAAACGTAGCGGCGCACATGCTATTAATGGCACAACACCGGAACACGAAGGGAAGGTCGGTAGATACCGCCCCATTAAATGTTTTTAGATACAAAGAGGCGGCCCTGGAGAACACAGAATTCGCAGGGTCTTCCTGGACATAACAGGAGCCTTAAACAATGTCACTTTGGAAGCCATTTAGATGATGGGACGGAAATGAGAGTTCATTCCAGAATTTTGAGCTGGATTAGCAGTATGTTGCGCTGCAGAAGTTTTTCTGCGCAGTGGTGTAGGCATGATGCTACAAAACCGGTTTGCAGACGCACGTTGCAAGGGGCGTATTACCACCACTACTTTGATCTCTGGTAGTCAACAGTATACTTAAGAAAGTGATGATTTTCGGTCATAGTAAGCGGTAAATATCTGTCCACACCCAGCTCACTTATGGGCCAAACACTATGGGAGATACATCTTTCGGCAATCGAGGTGGGGTTCATTAAATACAAGGTTCCGAACCGGTTCAAGCCTAAACTGGATGACCCTCCAGCTGAAGCAAAGCGTCTAGTATCTCGGAATAACTTAGAATCCGCGGCTAAGATAGGGTACAACAAGGCTTTCCAATTTGCCAAGAGGACAGCGATGTTCTTCAACATGCTATAGAACTTAATGGTCTCTGCGAAGCCACGCCGTGAATAGCTAGCTTACCTAATCTAACCTAATCCCCAAAATGATCCCGAATTAGAACCGAGATTGTCCTGAAAAATTTTTAAAACCTTACCTCAGAATCGTAGTTAGGAACTGTAAAATCCCTAAACACATTTTTCGTAAAAATCCACTAACATTTTAAATTCGATAGCCGCCATATTGGACCCATCAATAACATTTTTTTGAAACCTGCTTTCAGATTCGTAATCAGCAGAGGATGAGTTTTGTAAACATATCTACTTTGGATCAATGTTAAGATCGAAATCAACTGTGTTGTCTTTGCTCTCTAATACCGCGGCCCATAGCAAAGATGCAATTTGAACTCTTCCATGCAATAGGTGTGAATATCTCCGCTTTCAATAGACCAAATGCCAAATAGTCTTTCCATATTGATTCTTAGTTCAAGCTTCAAGTCAACATTTTTTTTTTTTTACAATTTAGCTTTACGGCTTCACGTTCACACCAAAACCGCCAGTATAAATTTATGCAAATAGTGAACTCATATCCGTTTCTATTCATGCAAATATCCCGCTTTCTCTCCTTTCATCTACAACAGCCGTTTGCTTAGTCATTTGCCTTTTTTACGAGTACCATCGCTGTTCATATGTATTCCCAATTCCCTTGCTTGAACTTTTTCTGCTGCTGATGCAGACATTTATCATATTCCTTTGTAAACAAATGTTTGTGCCAATAGTCAAATAGCATAAAGTTAACGCGACAGACGGAAAGGCATATGGACCAAAACAAATAAAATCAGAATTGCAGTCTGGCGGCAAACGAACGGACTCACACTTTTATCGTAGGCAAATCATTACATTTACATACATACATATATTCCATATTTCTGATCCTCTATACACTTGCATTGGAGCTCATTAGCATAAAACATGAATGTTTACTTTGTATGCGGCATAACCATACATAGTTACTTACATATGTACATATGTATGTATATACGAACTTTTTTTTAGCATATTTTTTGGTTTTTGTGTTTTTGATTTTCCTCAATTTACCTTTACTTTTACTGCATTTTAATAAACTTTTTGCTGAGTTATGCGTTGATAAATACATATGCACGTATGTATGTAGGTATGTATGTATTCGTATATTATGAAATTTATAAACACTTAATACATGAGTGAAATCAGGAAATTTCTGAAGTGTTCTGTTTCTAAGTAAACAGCTTATATAACATTTTCTAACAAATAAATTATTAAAAATACAAGTACGCCCGTTTTGTGATAAGCAGACGTAGGATGGCATATTCGTGTCAAATTAAAGTTTAAAAATGTATTCAAATAATTGCAATCGATTTCAAGCGAAGAGAAGGCAAATAAAATTTGTGCAAATCTACATGTGTCATAGAGTTGTGGACTTTTTTATACGGCTGTGAGCTCAGATTCAAGGTACATATGTATGTATATGGCTTCAAATGTTGCGGCGCTTAAGCAACCCAGTTCATAAAAGTGATCTTCCTCTCAACCAAAGACTTGTACATTTAGCCATTCATGAACACCAACGTTAAGAACTAAATCATCTGTTGAACATTTACTGAAAGTCTGTAGTAAACTGACGATTCCGAGTTAACTACGCACTGAGAATTAGGCCCTAAGACTCTCAAAAACCTCTAAAAATTCAGAACATGTCTTGGATGCGATAACTACTTCAAAAAAAAAAAAAAAAAAGTCGTGAGACCTAGGTACTCATGAAATTTGATGTGTAAACATATGCGAACGGCAAAGCATACATGCACGTTTATTTTTTGTAATATCTTATTAAAAATACCTTTACAAACCTCTTTTCCTTGCTAGCGTCAATTTCTGTTTACTTTAACATTTGGCAAAAAACTGGGTTGGATACCAAAAAGTTATCGGTTTAATCTGAGATTATTTTGTAGTAATAATTTTGTATGGCTAGTCTCTTTTTCTAATTACAGATTTGGGAGTTAAGCTCGAAAATGAGGATAATATTTTTATAGGTAAACCTATTAGGCGAATCAGTTACATAGTTACATAGATACATACACATAATTTTAGTCATTTTGCTGATTCCTAAATTTAGTTTTTCTTCTAGGAATATGATCTGTGGTTCTGCTTCATCTGTCGCTAGGGTTACGTTAAAGTCATGAATACATATAGCATACCATCATTTGTTTGCAAGATGGGAAGCTAAATTCCTTTGTTCGGCATTTCTTCTTACTCTCGTCTTCTCTTTGTGCAATCTTGTATTAACTCGGATCCAGTACTCAATGAACTGACAGGTTTTTACACAAATCTGCAGGAAGTTACAGGAAAAACGATCCCGTACTCCAAAATAATGTAAACGTCACGGATTTTTTGAGAGTCGTGAAGATAATGAAGTTGCAAGATTTTATCTGATGCTTTTTTGTCGCAGTACCTTTTGCTGTTACTCTCTGTTTACTCTCATTTCAGAAAGAGATTTTGCTGTTTGACATTTTTACAGGATTTTAAACGAAAAGTATCTATTGGATCAGGGATATTAAATCATCCATACGTATGTANAAAAAAAAAAAAAAAAAGTCGTGAGACCTAGGTACTCATGAAATTTGATGTGTAAACATATGCGAACGGCAAAGCATACATGCACGTTTATTTTTTGTAATATCTTATTAAAAATACCTTTACAAACCTCTTTTCCTTGCTAGCGTCAATTTCTGTTTACTTTAACATTTGGCAAAAAACTGGGTTGGATACCAAAAAGTTATCGGTTTAATCTGAGATTATTTTGTAATAATAATTTTGTATGGCTAGTCTCTTTTTCTAATTACAGATTTGGGAGTTAAGCTCGAAAATGAGGATAATATTTTTATAGGTAAACCTATTAGGCGAATCAGTTACATAGTTACATAGATACATACACATAATTTTAGTCATTTTGCTGATTCCTAAATTTAGTTTTTCTTCTAGGAATATGATCTGTGGTTCTGCTTCATCTGTCGCTAGGGTTACGTTAAAGTCATGAATACATATAGCATACCATCATTTGTTTGCAAGATGGGAAGCTAAATTCCTTTGTTCGGCATTTCTTCTTACTCTCGTCTTCTCTTTGTGCAATCTTGTATTAACTCGGATCCAGTACTCAATGAACTGACAGGTTTTTACACAAATCTGCAGGAAGTTACAGGAAAAACGATCCCGTACTCCAAAATAATGTAAACGTCACGGATTTTTTGAGAGTCGTGAAGATAATGAAGTTGCAAGATTTTATCTGATGCTTTTTTGTCGCAGTACCTTTTGCTGTTACTCTCTGTTTACTCTCATTTCAGAAAGAGATTTTGCTGTTTGACATTTTTACAGGATTTTAAACGAAAAGTATCTATTGGATCAGGGATATTAAATCATCCATACGTATGTATATTATACATATATTCACGTTTGTTCATCAGCTATCAACTGTCCCAGTTAAAATGATTTCAGAATTTTTTTAAATTTCCGCCTTGTGTTTTTATCAATAGACTACTAAACCTATGCCTAAAACCATCTACGAATATCAAAATCAGTTGCAACAAATGAGTTCAAACATATATATGTATATATATAGGACATATGTATATTATAGGCACAAAGCCATATGCATGGACATAGTTTGCATAATCGGAAGTAATAATCAATCGTACCGCATTTCATTTTACTCTGCATATGCCTAAACGTATGCAGCCATTTGCAATAGCAACTACACACAGGGTGCCTCTAATGAAAATAAAAAATGTCTGCTGCAATACACATGCTAAGGCCTTCGAAATTTTCTGCTGGGCTATGCGTTACAGCTTCGCAAATTTTACCCCTACCGAAACTAAAGATGTATACACATCAAAAAACCTCTAAAAGTCTTACATAAATGTGAAACACGACGAATAATTTAATTAGTGTCCGGTTAGATGGACAGCTCTAGTTTAAGAGTTCACTTAGGCACATTGTAATGTTTAGCATATGATTTCCCCAGATATGACTTTAAAGTTTAAACCATCAAGAAGGAGGTCTAATTTTTTTTAGTACGAAATACATTTATTTTTTCATAGATTCGGATTTTGCGTAGAAAAATACATAACTTTTATCGCAAACTTTTTTCTGGAATTAACTTCCGGTTAAACGACCGAAAGTTAGAGCATCTCCGACTTGGTAATTTATATTTGAAATTCGAAGGTCATTGAGAGGTTGAAAAGTGCCCTTATAAGAATCCGAAACTGTAGCAAAATACGTATGTACATTACGGTGGTCCTTAAATATTTATTATTCATTTATTTATTTATTTATTTATTTATTTATTTATTTATTTAT
>NW_016163436.1:0-36531 GCF_001687245.7 Rhagoletis zephyria | reverse complement strand
AAATTTAAGTAAAAAATATAAAAATAAACGTTTTGATGAAAGAATTGACCAATAATTTTATTTTGAAACACAAAAATTTTACTTTGAAACACAAAAATTTTATTTTGAAAAAAACTTTTTATTTCAAATGTAAGAAATAATTTATTTAAAAAAAAATTAAAAATTTTATTAAAAAAATACATACAATGTACTAGTTTTTAATTGAAAAAAAGCTCAAATTTAATTTTTCTAAATATGTAGATTAAATTATTTAAATTTATACAAATCTTTACTAAATAAACAGATTTATAATTCTAATATTATATAACTAAAAAAATGTATTTTAAAATCTGAAAAACATTTAAGTTTATTTTCTTCAATTTAATTATTGTTTTTCGTTTGTTTGATTTTATTTAACATTTATTTTATTTTATTTATATTTCTTTTCTTCTATTGTTTTGTTTCAATTTTTTTCAAGTACATAATTTAATAAACATTTTACAAGAAAAATCCTACATTTTGATAAAAAAAGTTTCATTTCGCTGAAATAAACCACCGTCTTCGCAGCGAATTTTCCTTCCGGCCTTTGTTTTATTTTTTCCGATTATTTTATGTAGTTTTTCGTCAGGCGTAATTTTCTCTACCATCAAATGCCACCAATATACATAAGTATATTGCGCTTTCCACACAAGCAGCAATGCACATGCTTGGCTTTATTGCCTAACTTCACTAGCTTGGCCGGCTGAGCAGCTGGTTTTGTATATGAAACTGCGATTTTTAGATTTCAGTCGCGTTTGGCAATTTCGTGCGGTTTGTTGCCTCTGCATGTTGCTGCCACCAGCTAGCAAAACTAAGGACCAAAAATTATTTCCGTCGTTGCTACCCGCAGTTGTGCCGCATATTTCGCACTTCGCTCGTACGGCTTGTGTCCTTTTCATTTTTATTGTTCGTAACTTTTTCTTTCACCATGAATTGGGCTCTCTCCAATTTGACGGGCGGTAATCGTGTCAGCCGCGCCATACTCGTACGCTATTCCGCGGTGCCTTTGGCCTCGGATGCATCCGATTCAGTGCCGCAGACACCGTCGTCCTCATCCTTAGCCTCCGGTAGGTCAACGAATGGATCGTCCTCAATATTTCCGGGTTCCTCGTTCCTGAATACGTCGTCCTCGACGTCGTCGCGTCATCATGTTCCTGGACGTGCTGTGCCGCAGCGGAATGGTGGCACAGCCGCAACGCAGCTCTCTCTGCCATTAGACGTGGAGGAGACGGTCACCTGTTTTTGTAGGTAAATGAAATGGGGGGGGAGGAATTTTTTTTAATAAAAATTTTTCTACACAAAAATATGAAAATTTTAGTTCATATGCAAAGCGTATTAAAACCAGGGCTGCATAACTATATAAACAAAAAAAATTCGTTTCGTTATTTATTAAAAAAAAACAACTTATCAAAAAATATCATTTGTTTATTATGAATAAACAAAATATGAAAATAAAAATAGTTTCGTTAGTTTAATTTAAAACTTGTCTAATAATTGTTTTGTTGAAAATTGTGTGCTGGAAAACTTTCCTAAAAATATTTTTCTTAGAGATTTAAGAATTTTGTTATTATTTTTCACTCTACTATACTATATTTTTTAAATAGATGTTTAGTGAAAATACTTTTCTTAAACAATTTATTTAAAATTATTTTCTTGAGGAGGGGTTATTAATTCGTCGGAATAATTTTTATTTTTAATTACGTATGTTACCCCATAACTTTGGACCACGCTAACCGATTTCTAAAATTCCCCTCTTAAAGGAAAGGTGGTACCTCTTAAATTTTTATATGAGAATTGAAGTCGGTTTTGTTTTTTCCTTAAAAATTCCCTTCCTTCTCTAAAAGATTACCTCAATAATTTTTTTGCGGATTCTTTTTGTTTATAATTTTTCCGATTTTTTAAATTTATGTATTTTGTAATTTTTTTCCACATGCTTTATTATTTTTTTGTTTTTTAATTCCTTCTTTACACATGCTTTACCATTATTTTTTTGATTTTTTCTTTACACATGCTTTATTGTTTTTTTTTTAATTTCTTCTTTACACGCGCTTTATTATTATTATTTTTTTTTTAATTTTTTCCTCACACATGCTTTTTTTATTTTTTGTCTGAAAAATTTTCATAAAAATTAAATATTTTTTTAATTCATAAACTAACTACAGCTCAAACCCATCCAGGTCTCCGTCACCGTGTATGTTCGAAACCGAAATTAATTTAACTTTTTCCAAATCCTTTAAAATGTTTTCATGTTTACAATTTTTAGAAACAACATAAATTTAAGTTTTTTGAAAACCCTTTGAAAATTTATTTTTTTCCATATCCTTTTACTCTATAAAAATCGAATATCACAAGCCTATTTCTATACCTTTAGTCCTTTAATCCTACCAAAATGCAACGTTCGACTTTTCAGTAACCCTTTCTAAAAATATTCTCCCACTAAGTGGTAATCCTAATTTGTTTTCATCTATTTTTGTATTGTTTTTAGCAGATCTGCCGCCTCTCACCACCCTTCCGCTAATGTTATATTGCAATTCAACCGGAAAGGTGTGAAACTACGCCGTACTTGTAGGTCTTCTCCACCATTCTTAAGCCTCTTCAATTTGTGTGCAATCGATACTAGTTACCAAATTTGTTGGTAGCTCGTACGCATTTTTTACACCACCCCAAAGTGGACAAAAATAAAGTATTCAATCTGCCTGCTGGCCAAGTGTTGTGCCATGTGGCAACTAAATAAATACGTACATATGTACATATGTACATGCATACGTACTTATGCAGAATACTAACTATACATACATATGTATATGTATATTGATAATAAAATATTGTCATTTAGTTTAGCAAAAATATCTAAAATATCCAGTGTGACCAGGTGATCGCAAAATGCGAAGCTAAATTCGTTTTTAAAAAAGTTTGGAAAAAGTTATACGCTATGAAAATTGAAGTTAAAAAGAAGTAAATATATTTCTTTAAAAACTCGATATGTTCCGCAAATCCCATTTTCTGTAAATAACTTCTTAAATAATTCTCATCAAAACACAGAATAGCTAGCAAAACGAAGTTTGGGATAAGGAAAATGCAAAAACTTTAATATTCTCTACATCATAGTACACAAGTAGTACGCCAAAAATAAAATTGAAAAAATACAGTTTAAAGCAAAATTCTCAGTATTATTTTTAGAAAGCTAAGAAAGTATTTCCCAAAGAAGTTGTACTTTGCCCTGTTATTGTAATATTTCAAGAATAAATAAAAGTTTTCAAAATATTTAAGATTTTTAGGTAGGTACTTATTTTTAACCGACTTCCAAAAACGGGGAGGATATCAGTTCGTCAGAATATTTTTTATTTTTTCTTTTATGTATGCATAACTTTGGACCACGTTAACCGATTTCGATAATTATTTTTGCATCGGAAAGGTAGTGCCTCAGAGGTGATCCCATACTAATCTGGTTTAGATCTAATCATTGGATCATGAAAGATAAATACATATATATTTTCTTTTTATATGAGAATTGAAGTCGGTTTCTTTTGCTTATAAATTATTTGTTATAGTTCCGGTTCGAATTTTATTATCAATATTTTAATTTAAAAATGCCAGAAAAACGCCACGAAGTCAGATCTGAATTTCTGAGGCTATTGCATAAAATTTAATGCTAAATCTCGAAAAGACTAACCTGGTCACACTGAAAATATCATTGATTGTTTGCTTAACAGAGACTTAATGTATTGAGTGGATGGCTACCACTTAAGTACAGAAACTTCGTTTATCCTAATTGCGGTAATTTAATTAACATTTCTCCAATTTACACCTTCGCTAGATTTTTATATATTTCACGGCACCCTTCGTGGAAATTATTGAGGTATTAATATGGTTTTCGAAAAGTCAGTATTTTGTTTTAGCAGAAATGATAGAAATTGATGCCCTTTGAAACTGTCCTACAAGTCAGCTAAAGGAATAACTTTTTTTTCAAACTGAATGTATGTATGTAAGTATGTATGCATGTTTCTCTAAAAAATTTATAAAGAAGAAACGAAATCTGTCCTCCATTATCTTTGCTCAAACTTAATGTTTCTTTCAACTACTGGAAAATTTTTGTGTGTATTTCAAATGAGTGACCTTACCATGTTTAATCTCCTCTTTGTGTTTGTTTTTGTTGTTGTTTATAATTCATAAAACATTAGGCAAGAGCATATAGCTACCACCTGCATATACAAACTGACTGTCGGTCGACCTGTTTGCTCGTTGGCCGACCCAACGACCGAGCCATCACCTTAATTGCTGTTTTGCATGTCGCATTGTTTCTACATCGCTGCATTTGTTTCGCGCAGTGTAAATAAAACCGTTATATATGTAAATGCTAGCAAGTAAATAAAGCACATATGTAACTCAGTACATATTTTCTGTTATTTTTTGTGCTTTGGCGGTGCTCAGCATAAATGTCATTAAGCTTAATTTAAGCTCAGAATATAGTGCATTCGGATAGGTTAAATTAGCCTCCATCAAGCTAAGGCACATGTGATTTTGGAAATGAAAACAATTTTGTAAAGCTCTTAATAAGTTTTTTCTGGCGCTACCTAAAATTTTTTTCTGGTGACTTTTAACGTTTTGCTTCCAAAAAAAAAAATCGAAAACCAAAAAGCATGCTCGAATTACTTATACACGTTGGCCGTGCAAATTACCGAACGTTTTTTACTACAGTACTCCGCGCATAATTGACCCCCGGTTAATTGTTTTTTCGAATAATTGGTTAAAAATATGTGCTATCGAAGAGAGATATAAAAATACTTACATAATACAGTTAAATAATTTAAAAAGGAACTAAAAAAAATATTTACGTAAAGAGTAAACTAAATAACAATAAGTTAAGAAATATAAAAAAATGCTAAAAAATTAAAAAAAAACATCGAAAAAGAAGTAAACCATAAAGTTCTTAAAATAATTGAAACAAATACAAGATCAAAAAAAATATATTGAAAAAATAAAAATAATAAAAAATTAAAAAACAGATAATAAAAAAATTAATATAATAATAAAAAAAATGAATATAATAATAAAAAAATGAATATAATAATAAAAAAATTAATATAATAATAAAAAAATGAATATAATAATAAAAAAATGAATATAACAAAAAAATAAAAATAATAAAAAAATAAAAATATTAAAAAAATCAAAATTGTAACAGACCGATTAATATGGGGATCTGTATTAGAGCACCAGAAGCCAAATCAACATTTTTGAGAATTTTTGTCTGTCTGTCTGTCTGTATGTTTGTACGCGCATCACTCGAATACTAATGCATTTAATTGAATGCAGTTTTCACCGATGTATTGCCAGAAGTCTAATTTAAAATTAAAAAAAATAGAGAGTTGCCACCTGCTTGAAAGTTTCAGTTTATGTAATTGGTAAGTAAATATGGCAATATAGCTCTCAAAAGAAAGAGGTTTAAAAAGGCCCCCGGCCGAAAATATTTTTGTAAAGGTTGCCACCTGTTTGAAAATTTTAATGATATAATGAAGAATGATTTAATGAAGAAAGTCGATACCTAACCTACTTTCTAGATACTTTCGAAAATATAATAACTATCACCCACATTCATAAAAAAACAAAGAATGCTTCATAAATCGAAAATTTGTTTGAAAATCTCACCTATAAAGCTTCTTAAATTTATCTTAACAACACAAAAATAATTTTGAGGCGCAGTTAATACGCCGGGTATTTGCCAGTATAATATAAAAAAGTAACGAAAAATTTTAAACTTATTGAAAAAACTCAAGATTTCACAAAACCTTAAATAAAAAACTAAAAAAATTAAAAGCAATCGAAAGCAAAAATTTGCAAAAATTTAACCAAGATAAACACGAATGGCAATTAAAAACTTAAGAAAAATTCAAAAGTGAACATGTATATGAAAGTCTTCTCAACTGGTGCAGCCTCAATCGAAAATAATTTAAAATTTTGTCAAGTTTTAAGTTATTCAAGTTTGTCGCCTTACGATCCTTTAAGAAACAGGCTGGAACCGAAAAGCAGCAAATTACTTTTTTTAAATACAATGTCCGAACTTTAAATTCAAGTACTAAATAAAGAAACAAATAACATTATTAAAAATTATCAACTTTTCATTTTTTATTTACCTAACCTAATAACCTATTTAATTTACTCAGCCAAGTAATTTATTTAAAATACTTGACATCAGCATTCGCATCTGCGGATGTCTAAATTCCACATTCGCAACGATCCCTAGTATGTATTTAGAAACTTCGCAAAAATGCCTTTCAAATGAAGACGAAACATCTGTTTCGATTGCTCTCTGTTGGCTTCTCCGCGCAAACCATTTCCATTCCGCTTCGCTGCACCCCTATGACGACATGATAATGAAGTTACTGTCGTCAACTGTACTGCCTACGCGCAGTTAGCTGCGCTTCTACTGCCAGCATCTGTATGCGTGCCCAAGCAGGTTTCCAGCTGTGCCTCCGATGCAGTGTTTGCCTCCTTTTTCTCTCGATTTGTTATGCACAGCACATTCTCATAGAAACGTTTGTGTTTCACTGGTCGCTCGTCTTACGACTTGTGACGCTTCCAAATGAGGCTGGTGGTTGAACTATTGTCGTTGTTGCCAGCGATTTTTATTTTTCTTTTGAGCGATTCGCTGCGGTGCTGCTATACGTAGCGCTCTCGAGCGGAGTGCAGAACACCTCCGACGTTTGTTGTGCGCTTTACGTCAGCTGTGACTGCGAGCAGCGGCCGCATTGAACAGCTGATTTTCGATTTTGCGCAGAACAATCGACTTTGCTCACCTACACACTTCCAAGTTGATTTGTGTGTGTGCGTGTGTGGGGCTGTGCGTGCATGGGTTTCGATTGCTGATGAACATCTGTTTTAAGCTCCCCTCCTCCTGTTGCACTCCCTACGCCATTAAACGTTGCGTTGGTAAAAACCACTTCATGACCTGTTTGTATGTATGTACATTCATATGTATACATACTACATATGTATGTATCCAATAGGTAGCAATAAAGTGTTCTTCGGGTGTGTGTGTACGAATATCCACTGTGGGTACTTCCTTGCTGTTTTTCATATTTACTGCCGCTTGTTTTTGTTTTCAAAAATTTTCATTGATTTCTTATAAACTTTTGTGAATTTCTCTCTTTCTGAAATTTTCCAATTTCGATAGATTGGAAGAAAAGCCTTCGTTTGTTCTGCTAAAAATAGTGGCTACATATGTAGCTAAATAGCCTCAATTATACACGTAGCGCAATAAATAGTAAACAATATGTAAATTTAAAAATTTTTAAAAATATACTACACGCAGATGTTTTTGTATACACTTATACACATATATGTATGTACATATAGTCAGCGTTAAAAATATGCATATCCTGACGTTTAGACGATTTTATTTATATACATTTTCCATACCAAATGTTTTGTTATTTTTTTGTAAAAAAAATGTTTTCTATTCAACAGCAAAAATTACAAGAATACATTTTTTTAATTTCCTACAGGACTCGGGGGGAATATGCAAGAAATTTTCATCGAAATTAAAAATTTTTCAGTTTGATTTCTTTGAAAAATATTGAGTATGAGGTTTGGAGCCCATTCAATTTATTAAAATGCAAGTTTAAAGTCTCAAAAATCAACGGTAAACTTCACAACACCCTCGGCAGAAGAATTCTCAAAAATCAACAATAATTTTTAGTGAATTAAACTTCCATTTTATTAAATTTAATTGCCTCCAAACCTCACACTCAATAATTTTCTAAAAAATCAAACTGAAAATTTTTTAATTTCAATGAAACTTTCTTGTATGAAATTAAAAAAAAAGTATTCTTGTAGTTTTTGCTGATGAATAAATTATATTTTCATAAAAAAATAAGAAAAATTTGGTATGGAAAATATAAATAAATAAAATCGTCAAAACGTATGAATATTTTTGACACAGACTGTATGTACAATTTCATTTAGCTACTACTACATAACATCAAAAACACTTACTACTCTTACGTTGCTCCCCCACTCATTTTCTCGACTGCCTTCCGATTTTTTGATTGGTTAAATTTTCCTGGCGTTCATCAAGCGAATGCGGGATTGCACAAACAATTTATTGCTACGCAATTACAGAACCCCTTAATAGATTGGGGAATTTGCCAATATGAAGGGGAGCATTTCTGCATGTGGTGCTGTTCAATTATGCTCATCGCACACGTGCCATTCATGGCTCGTCTTTGTGAACTTCCTCAATTGCGTAGTTTTTTTTTATTGTCACTATTTCTAATTATTAATTAATTAATTAAGTAATTTTTTAAAATTTTTTTTATTTGAATTTTTATTTATGACAATTTTATGGTAAATTTTATATATTTTTTTTTCGATTTTCCATAAATTTTTTTCTGGCTTAGAGGCGAATCCATTCGGTTCTAAACTGCTGAAGTGATGCAAGCTTTGGAAACATAAGTAAGGAAATTGCCGCCTTCATACCTTTTATAAATTCCATTTCAAGGTTTTAGCTATCAAAATTAGCGAGTTCTAAGGTAAAAGCTGATATCTGAACAATCATTGGTATGGTTGGCACACCTCATAGAACACAAATCTTACACATTTTCTATCTTTGTTTGATTAAATAGTTAATAGGAGTCTCAAAGCAAAAGCTCAATTCTGAACAATCAGTTATATGGGAGCTATGTGTTGTAAAGGTCCAATCCAAACATCGGACCGAAGTTAAAATACCATTTCATGTTCATGAAAGGTTTAACAAAGCTGGACGACTTGGGTTTGAAAGAGATTATTTGCCTTCCAGTGTACTGCAGGGTTTTTCAGACCGAACAAGCCGCCATACAAGATCAAATAAGATGTACATACCTTTACTCAAACTTTCAAGTTTAAGGGCAGACGTCAAGGGCGCATTATGATTATTTGGAGAAAAGAAGTAAACTACTCTGGATCCCTCAATATGATTCGACAGTCGTTTGTAGTTCATACGGTGTCGCTAGTAGGGCACTGTAATAACAGATAACGAGAAGGTACCCGAATTTGCATAAAACTGTCATAAACCTGGAAGAGATTAGGCTGCAAGCAAGAGGAGTACGCAGAACTGCTGGGGATCTCCGTAATGGCTAGTCTTACTTGACTGGTTTAAAATCAGTACGGATTTAGCAACCATCATAATATGGGTTTCACTCTTTCTTGTCTCAAATATTACTGACTGCGTGGTAGCACCATGCCAGAGTTTGGGAGAGGATTCCCTCAGGTTGGAATTGACTAACCTTCTTTGTTGTGGTGTTTGTTAGAAGATGAAAAGGGAATGCGGACATTCAAGTTCCTAATTAGGTTCCAGCTTCTGCTCATGGCAGAATCTCTCAGCGAGGTCTGTGTAAAGATAACATAAAATCCCAGATAGACTTGATACATGATGCACTCGTCGCCGTTTCTCTGTCAATCGTGGA
Source organism: Rhagoletis zephyria (assembly GCF_001687245.7). Taxonomy (NCBI): domain Eukaryota; kingdom Metazoa; phylum Arthropoda; class Insecta; order Diptera; family Tephritidae; genus Rhagoletis; species Rhagoletis zephyria. The sequence goes on along the minus strand of NW_016163436.1, from coordinate 27,070 downwards.
ATAACAATCCTAGTCATGCCTACGCGAGGCATGAATGATGAATATTTAGTCTTAACACTCCGGTGCTTAGAAGAATATACCTTAGAAATTTCTGCGCGCAAATCGCACAATAATCGTTTTTAGACAGTGTTGGGGAACCTTTATTTCCACTTGGTGGTTTGATACTCCGTTTATAAATAGCTTTAGTTAAACCGCTTAGCAGGAACTTATGTATATTTTGCTGTGCTATTAAGGCCTACAACCATTCAACTGTCGGCAGTAGGAGTTGAGGACATACCGCACCGACGCCTTGGGTACGATAAAAGGAGAGGTTCTTAATAATGTATTGGACTTGGTTACACCGAAAGTTAACGATACAGAGAAAGCAAAGAAGTCCACATTTCGACTGTTTTTTTCCAAACTGAATTGTTGTGAAGGTTGATTTTGGTCTCTAATTACAAACTAATATTTGGAGAGATTAAGATACTCTTCTGAGCAGGGCAGTCAACCATGGGAACAGATGTGTTATCGAACAATAATATTTTTTTTGCGCCTCAAAGTTTACTGTGCCTATATTGTTTCCCTCTGTCCCGATTTGTATTGATAGTCTGCTTCTTCACAATTTTTTATCTATCATTACATTGCCTTGCTACCTTCTCTCTGTCACCCAACAATTTCTTCTACTGGTCTCACTTTCATTATTTTTCACTAACTAGTTTTTTATGTATATTCTTCATATTGTTGGTTTTATTATGATTTGCTGTTGTTATACTGCGGTAGTTTCCTTTTTATTATATCAGTTTTATTTCCATATGTGCGTTGTGTTGGTCGTCGAGAAGCCAGTGAAGCTAGCGAACCATAGATACATGCAGAGTTGCCACTTTGGTAAATTATTACCAAAATTGGTAGAAAAAATTTGGTTTTGTAAAAAGGTAATTTTTTTTCTCATTCTGCTCTAGATTTTTGGTAAAAGGTAAAATCTTTTGTTTGAAAAACAAATAAAGTTTAGCTCCCGCTTTATTTTTCGTTATCTTTATATTATTAATTTCTTTCCAAAAGGGTAGACTACTTTATTGCATTAAGTTCCGAACGCTTTAATGCACACTTTGTATATAAAAAATCGCCACAGAAAACCGGCGGCAAAAAAATAAAATAAAATTTTGTAATGGAAGTTTTTTAGCTGCACATTGCTGGTTATACAAAACGTGCATGGGCTATAAAACTGCATACCCAAAATTGTTCTAAAAAGTTGAAAATTGCTTGAATCCTTGAGTTTTATGGGTTTGGTTAAAGCGCAAACAATATCGCGCTCTAACCGCCAAAAGGGCGTATGCGACAAAATGTTCGATTTTCTGTTTTTGACAGAAATCGATTACTTACCATCATACGCAGTCCCGTTACAAAGTAATAGCGAAAGGGATTTTGGCCTAAGTGCTTACTGTACTATGTACGTTTACATTTTTTTGTGCCCAATAACTAATAAAAGTTATTGGTAGATATTGTTAGGATTCGGTAGATTTTTTTCATGTGGATGGTAAGTATTTTTGTTCGTCATTGGCAACCTTGGATACATGTGTACATACACTAGGCGGCAAATGAAAGTGTATACCTTTTTATAATATAATATTCACATATATTTTCATGAACAATTTTTTCACAAAAAAATTGATAAATAAATTTTCATTAAAATTTTTAAACTTTTTATTCAGAATTCTTAGAAAATATTCTGGTATGCAGTTTTGTAGCCCATTAAATTTTATTAAAATGATGTGTAAGTTTCCATCGGCTGAAAAATCGCGATGATTTTTGAGATTTTTTTTCGGAAACTGCTTTTGCGGTTTTTATATAACAAGTGGCTTTGATTTTTTGAAATTTTGTTGCTAATGGTCTCTCGCATTTTATTTCATAAGAAATTCATGCTTTTATGGAAAAAAGTCCAAACATCCGTCACCCCGCTTAAAACATGCACTTGATTAAACTAAAATTGAATGAGCTACAAAATTGCATACACGAAAATTTTATAGAAATTCTAAATAAAAAGTTGAAAATTTTTTGAATTTATTTGTGAAACTTTATTTATAAGGTTTATATTACAGAATGAACTATATTTTCATAAATAATTAATGAAATATTTTTTTTATGAAATAATTGTGAACTTGTATTAGAACAAGATGTACACTTTCATTTGTCGCCTAGTGTACATATCTACATACATACATAAATATGTGTTTGATGGCGCCCTTTCCAAGGCGCTCGCGCTCCAAGCGACCACTTCGCTGTGATTACCCATTCATTCATACGCTTTCGCATTTCTTTTTCCGCTCATTCTGATGGTCCCATTCAGTGTCGTTGGATTAGCGTCGTAAATGGCGAAAACGCATAAATCACGGGCACTACAGTTTTTTTTCAGCCTTCAAGTTTTTTTTAAGTCGCATTCGACTTTATTTCAATTCCCCCGTTTTCTTCTCTTTTTACCTCTAATCGGACTGAAGTGGATTTCGATTTCATTTCGCCATTTTTGGAGAGCAGTTTAATTGCGGGGTTTGGCATTTTGTTTTATTTAAATTTGTTGCCTTTACGATTTTCTATTGGTGTTTCTGTTTACTTAAACTTCTTTCTATTTCTTATCCCGCTTTTGCAGTGGTCGAACACTTTCATACTTTTATTTATTTAATTTTGTTTTCTTTGCCTGTGTGTTTTATTGCTTTGATGATTTTTATTCACTGCGTTTTAAGCGCTATTTGCGCATTTTCATTTCTATTGCATCTGATATCGACTTTTGTGTGCCCACCAACTCTTGCCTGCTACGTTCCGTCGAATTTCGCCAGACACGCAGATGTAAGACCGGCAGTTATGCCTACAATACTATATGTATGTACATATGTTTGGCGTGCAGCAACGCAGTAGTCTGGTGGGAATGGGGAAACAGCTAAGTAGCTGTGACGTCATTGACATTCTGCGCATAAACACCAACCCATTGTTGTTGCCTCATTTGCTGTTTTAGTTCCCATTGGTTTATTGTTCCGCCTCCCACTGCCTGCGAGCAACCTACTGCGTTAACTGCCCCACCATGATCTCACACATTTCATTCTAGCGTAGTATGTACATATTATTTTCTGTATGAGTATATTTATATGTACGGACCCTGTTAGACATTGTAAAGTATAGGTTAAACTTCTAGTACTAGTTCTCAGGTGGTTCCATAAATACTAGGTTTTTTTTTTAACAAATTTGAAATGAACGCACTGCTATTTTTAGGTGGTTTCGGTAAAGCACACCCATGGTTTTAGTTGGGTTCGAGGGTAATTAATTAATTTATTGGGTTCGTAACACTTTTATACGAGCTACTGGGTAGAATTATAGGGCAATTCTAGCAAAGCTAGTTGAAAATTGTTTGTAAGACAATTGAAAAACTGTAGGCAAAATAAATTGAAAGATTTTTCTATATTCTGGCACGAAAGTCTTAAAAAAAGCTCCCTTCCCCAATCGAGAGATTCGAGGTTCCAATCCTAATGCAGCGAACTTATTTTTTTCAGGTAATTTTTTCTTCTTTTCATTTAAGTTTGGTTTGCTTTTTTAAATTATATTTTGCTTTCTTAATAATCGTTTTTCTATTTTTAATTTAATTTTCTTTTGAGTTTTAGATTTTAGATTGACTTTAGAACTTCCCATACTAGGGCCCACTAAAGTATTAGTCTTGGTGAGTACTATTGCACCGGCAGTGTTCCTTGGTTGTAGACTTATCGGTCGTAAAAGAGCTCGGTAATGCGGTAACTTTAGTTCTAAGGAGCGCGAAAAATCGGGTACTCCCACCAAGTCAGCATAGAAGCTGGATGACGGCTACCATGAATTCTCCAGGCGAGTTCAAAACTTGTGCCGAACGGCGGAACATACGTTTTATTCAACTTTATATATATCTTTGTTTTAACTCACACGTAAGGAGCATATATGGATACTAGGTTGGTCCTAAAATATATGAACCACATTTTTATATCAGATTTCCCAAACCTCAAGCCCTACGTCGTTGCTACTCTAGTCGAAGATATCACATATAAATTTTAGTCCTGATCGTAGACGATTAAGGCGTGTCGCACAGGGGCAAAGTTCAAATTCCTATATGTATAGTCGATAATATCACATATAAATTTTGGTCCAGATTAGTATCGGTTAAGGCGTGTCGCAGAGAGGTCAAATTTCAAATTCCTCTATGAAAAAATGTACATATATGTAATATCTTCGATCATGGTTGTATCCGTTTTGGGTATTAGATGAAAAAAATGTATTTAAATTTTTTGAGTCTCCATGGGAGAGGAATCTGAACTTTGCTCCCTGTGCCACATGCCATAATCGTCTCCAATCGGGACCAAAATTTTTATGTGATATCTTTGAACGTGGTAGAACCGATTGAGTGGGTGTGGTTGAAAAATAAGTTCATTTGATTTTAAGGATCACCCTAAGGGTTACGTTATACTATACATCTCTTACACCATTTAGATTTCGGATAGCCTGTTTTATGAGCCGCAAAGTTAATCTCATTTTTCCTATGGGGGCTTTGGTTTAATCTTGCTATATACATATGTATGTATATGCGCACTTATGTATGTACGTACGTATATAAATACGTGAACGAATTGCGTGCCTCCGGTTTAGTGCCGTGTTGTTTTGCGCTGTTGTGTTACACTGCGAACTTTAAAGCACTAAATTACAATTACAAGAACAAAAACATGAGACTTAATAATCACAACAGCAACCAGACACTATGTATTGCCCTCGCCGGTGGTGTGACCAACTGACGCGAGGCCATCGATAAACAAAAACAGAAACATACAAGCATACATACACATGCTAGAATTCACACATCTAGGCATGTGTTTATGTATGTACTTTAAATAAATTTATTAACAAAAAATAATCAAAGCTAATACATATGTATATTAAATAAACCTGCCGGAAAAAAATATGAAAAAATAATGACTACGTATCTGAGGGTATTTTTCAAGGAATGAAACCGATTCAAAATAACGTTCCGGTTTGGGTTTCGGTTTTGCCAAGTGTTTCGGTTTCGGTTTTTGTTTCGTTCTTCAAAATTTATTTCGGTTTTGGTTTCGGTTTCGTTTCGGTTTCGGTTTTTCACAGAAATTTTGTTGATATTATTTAAATCACAATGTCTTAAACGTTGAGGAAAGAAAATCGAAAATTACAGTTCACTGATAATATCAACACTAGGTTCTTTCCCTAACAATCCGGACCGGATTTGGTAATTAGAGAATAAGAGAAACATTTTCTTTCAAAAATGGAACAAAGTTCAGAAGTACGGAAACGCAAAAACCCACATTTCGGGCCCACAAGTCGAGAAACAGCTGATTCACGTTGTTCTTGTTTTTGTCACTTATACCATGTTCTGACCGACATCGGAAACATGTTTTCGTTGCTAAAACTGGTTTTCGACCTAAAACTTGTGTTTTCGTCCATATAAAATCTGTTAAACGAAAACCAGTTTTCGCTGAAAACTACTTGAAAACTCACTTTCCACTCATTCCAATCGGTGTCTTCACTAGTTTTTTTCGATTATTTATCGAAGTGGAAGTCATATTTTATCATCTTTAATACGCCATTTCGGATTTATTGTTAATTGCCTGGCCAAAGCAAAATAAGAATGAAAGTTAAAGGTTGTAAATGAAAAGAAAATGAAGGAAAAATGTTTTGGTTGTCGGTCAGAACATGGTATTAAATGCAAACACTTGGAAATTGAATTTTGGTTTCACAAATTTGATTTTAAGTACATAGATTGAAAATACATCAACAGGCCATTCACTTTTCCTTAAAAGCACCAAGTAAATGCAGGCAACATGTAAACACAATACAGCTGATATGCACTTTGACACTTTATCCATTTTTACTCGGAGAAAATTTCGGGATGTTTCGGGCAGGAAGAAGAATACACTTACGATCGAATACGCTCGAATTTTCGCTCTCTATTACCCATTTTGTTGAGTACAGGCATGATTTCTGGGCTATTTTGGGCACACGCGGGATCTCGCATTGCGTACGGGAAAGAAACTACTTAAATATAATTAATCGATTATCGATTCACAACAACAAAGTCATCAGCAGATTTTTGCGAAAAGTTACCTTGCCATACTTATTTACTACTTAACAAGAATTTTAGCAAAATGTTGCTGATTTTGGTTAAATAAATCATTTATTTCAAAGAAATTTTTATTTAATATTTTTGTAAATTTCTGGAAACCGATTGAAACCTGTGATTGAAATGGTTTCGGTATCGTTCCTTTTCAGGTCAAGATAACGGTTACGGTTTCGGTTTCGGTTTTGAAAAACGAAACGGTTTTAAACGGTTACGGTTTCGGTTTGGGTTTCGGTTTCATTCCTTGGTATTTTTTCCCAACGATGGTTTTCGTTATTGCTATAATATTTTGTCACTTAGGGCCGGATTTACAGTGCTTATTTAAACGTTTAAACTTTTGTTAACAGAGCGTTGTGCAGATAAAAATCAATGGTTAAACTCTTATCAGTGGTTGACTACGCACTGTGGATTTTGTCCCTAATTTATTGTTATTTATTTTTCTATTTCTTTTCGCGACTGTTGTTATTGCAACTTTTTATTCGATTGACGCTTGCATTGCGCGACAGTAGACGTTGCTTTCGTGTGAAGTTGCACGCAACTTCAGTGCATTCTAACCATATGCATAAACATTCGTACATACATACATGAATGCCTACAAATTAATTTGCGCACCTATACAGTTGACATTCATTCAGTTTCACAGTAATCTGCAATCGATATATGTACATACATATGTACAAGCGGCAACAACAAACATCTCTACAAACATTTTCTACTTGCTTTTAATTTGTATGGTTGCACTGTGACGTTCATATGTATGTATGTATGTATATATGCATGTTTTTTGTAACAATTGCAGCAAATTGCGCATACAAACAACTAGGTGACATACATAAATACTTTTTGCGCGTTAGCTCACCCTCCTCCTCAGCTCTGTTATCTCCTGTCTCTATAGAAAATCCACCTTAGTATGAATGCATGCATGTAGATACATACGTACATATGTATGTCTGTATGTGCATATGTTTGTTGTTGTAAATACCTGTGATTATACGATGCAATGTTGGCAAATGCAGTTGATTATTGCAGATACATGCTGTATTAGCATTTGCATACATAGATACGGGTAAGAGCAGATATGCGGGTTGGTATGTAGTGGCATGCAAATTGTAAATAACCAATTTGAATGCGACACGATTTTATGGGTCGTACATAAGTAAATTCTATACAAAGTTTACTCTAATCGATATTGTGGAATCGTCCACACTGAAAAAAAAATATATCACTTAACAAGGGTGTTCTTCTTATTGATGTCGAATTTAGCCAGATATTCCAAGATATCAAATAAAAGGCATGAAAAGCAATTCCAAATATGTATATTTCCCCATAGTGAGTTAGGCTTATTGTGTGCTGCGTATAAAAATCAACATTTCTTAAGCTGCGGCCAAAAATCGTCTGATGGAAGAACCTTACGAAATTTACGAATAGTTTGAATTGAGCTTTTCTTGATAAATATCTCCTTTTTCAAAAACAGGAAATAATCATGGATTCCTGGAATCCCGGCTTTACCACGAAATTTATGTCTACATATATGCATGTACATCTAGGTACATATGTACATATGTATGTACATTAGACCGTATCACCTTACAAGCAAACGAAAAAAGTTCGCCATAAACCCTGAGTCTATTGCCATGTTCTGACCGACAACGAAAACACTTTGAAAACGAGTTTTCGGATTGTGGGCTGAAGGCTGTTCACACCGGTTGTTAGTGTTTTCGTTGGCATTTCTTACATCTTTTGATTACAGTTTTGCTACACAAAAACAAAACCAAAACACTTTTTCTTAATATTTTTTTTTGATTTACATTCATTCTTATTTAACTTTGGCCAGCCAATTAAGTATAAATCCGAAATGGCGTATTAAAGATAATAAAATATGACCACTTCGATAAATAATCGAAAAAAAATAGAGAAGACACCGATCGGAATGAGTGGAACGTGAGCTTTCAAGTAGTTTTCAGCGAATACTGGTTTTTGTTTGACAAATTTTACATGTACGAAAACACAAGTTTTAGTTCGCAAACCAGTTTTAGCAACGAAAACATGAGTTCGATGTCGGTCAGAACATGGTATAAGGCAATTTTGAAAAAAAAAAATTCTTTGCCAGCAAAAATTCTTCTGAAGAGAGTCACAGTTGCTCTCTCATTTCTACTGTCATTTTCAAGTTAAGAAACGCTTTTTGGACAACATCTGACTACTTCGGACTATTTCTGACTGTTTTTGGGAGATAAGGAACGCAACTAATTACTAGAAGGCGAAGCGACGCTGGTGTGCAAAGAGCCTACCCTGCAGTGCACTAGTATGTGCCTACCAGTTTGAAATTTTCGAAGAATTAAGCATTCAGAGACATCTCGCAGGTTCGAGGCCGCTTGGAGGTGGTTAAGATTTTCAAAAATAAAATCAATGTAAGTAAAAATAATTATTTCAGTTTAAATATAAATGACAAATTTGAACAAATCTAATTGCATTGCAGAAAAAAACATACATAGGAAAAAATGCTTGTGCCACAAAAAAATTAAATAAAAAAAAAATATTTTTTGTTTATTAAATTTAAATATTACAATAAAAACCCTAAATAAAAAAAAATTAAAAATTAAAAAAAAAATAAATAAATAATAAAATAAATAAAAAATTAACATAAAAAATAAATAAATAAAAAATTAACAAAATATAAATTTAAAAAAAATAAAAAAATTTTCCCTGCGCCAGGACTTAAACCTGTCGGCCATTGCTAATATTGAAGCGCAGCGAGCAAAAATACTTACTTATGCTTTTCACGGGGAATGAATTGGCAGACTAGCTCATTCATGAACTGGTATGATGCTACTAGTATTTCTGCTAATGCATAGCCTGACAATTGACATCACGTAGGCCATCGCAATGTTAAACTGGTAGAATTCTAGTTCATAACTAGTAGCTTTCCCTACAGGGTACCTACGCGTTACATGTACATAGACACGAGTAGGTAACATTTTCAAGAACGACAACAACAACCAATTGGCACATACTTGCTAATAGCTAACAATCCCTAGCAACAAGAGCGACAACAACAACAACATTAACAATAACAGCCACTACCTACGCAACAATCAATACTTAGGAGGAATTCATTCATTTCTTCGAAAACAGGAAAATTCTCATTAGGTAGAAAAATATGCCACATAACAAAGTGAAAAGTCTGAAAAGCCGGTAAATCGGCCAACTGGCTTAAATGCGTAAATGATGTGGCAATAAATGAGTAAATGTATGATGGTTGGTTGCACAATTAGCCTGGTTGGCTTGTTGGTGGTCGGGGAAAATAAAAACGGATATCCTAGAGCGTAAAGTGTTGAATGCCGCAATGTGTATCTATTTATGTATGTATGTATGCGTTTGTGTCTATTTCTAATCATTTTCCAGGCCGCTTTTATTTATTTTTTGCTGGTGGTCATAAAGGTGTTAAAAAGAAAATGCGGCGACTGAAGTGTGAGTAAAGGGTTAGAGGTTCCAGCTGCAATGCTGCTGCTCTCAAAAAAGCAAAACTAAGGTCATGTTACTAAGGTCTGGATTCAAAGCAAAGGCAGCGTTCATGAATGCAGATGCTTTTCTGTTGTGAGCTGCATAGAAAAGTGTAGCTACAAATGAGTGATGAAGTTGTGTAAATACGCTGGAGTAAAGAGAGATAGATAGAGGGATAAAGAGAGAGGAGGCGAGGAAGCAGTGCGACAACAATTAAAACTATGTTCCCATTGGCGTAATTTAGAGGTCAATCTTAATTTACGCATAAATTAAGTACAAACTAAGTAATTTCGCCTTGTAAAGTCTCTCAGTAAATTAAGTTGAAAGTACGTAGTTTATCTTAAAGCAAGAACCAAATCACGAACAAATCAGTGTCGGCTGTAATTTTATCGATAATAATCGAAAAAAGTATTGTCCCATAACTGATATGTCATTGTGTTTGGACGTTTTTGTTTTTAATAATCGCGCGTGGTAGTTTGTAAAATATTTCCAGAAGCTTTCTTATTTGATCACTCATCTAAAATCTCAAAAATTACCACAAACAACTCAGAATATAAAAATATACGCAATTACTCACATTCGCGATCTCTTTTGGTTAAATAAAATAACACAGGGTTGCTACAAAGCTGTCAAGACAAATAAAGAATCGCGTGTATGAACGCACTTAATTTAGTGAGGTATTTTAAACGAAACTAAGTATTTTATGTTGGTAATGTGAACATAGTTTAACCCTAGAATGGTAAACATGGCCTGTAAGGCGCAACAATTTTTTGTTTTTGCGATGTTTCCAGATAGGTTTCTCATATCAAAGCGTGGGTTCGTGCCAACTCAGTTAAGTGTTCTATAAGCTTATGTGCAGTACGTGTTTTGTTCCGCTCCATTATGTTGCCTAAATATTCATACGTGTGTCGCCTATGAGGCGATGTTTATCAATAAAGGTATTTTTTTTTTGTATAGGAAACTTTTTAATAACAAAATTTTTTCTAAGCCATAGGCATGATATCCTTTTTTAATATGTTAATTTGATCTCAAATCTACAAGCTAAAGAAATTTTACGAAAATATCTCGAACGGAAATACAATAAAACTTTTATAACTTGAATCACCAATATCCAATAAAAATGTTCGACTTATGAAGCTTTCGAGTTATAGATTATTGCTTCTTTAAGAAACCATAACATAATTATGTAAGATATATCTTAAATAATGAACACATTTATTAATTCAAAATCAAGTTCACATGTAAACGATGTAGAAACCGTGTTCGCCGGAATACCATATTTTTCAGCCACTTCTTTATTCCTTTTTCCAGTTTCAATATCTTTGATAAGCCTAAATTTTTCTTCAATAGACAAACATTCGAAAACACATTTCGGCGCCGTGCTAATATTTAGTCTTTACTCCACGAAGATGCTATTCAAACTGATTAACAAACGCTAGGCAAAGAAAAGTAAAAAATAAAACTTACTTAACAAATAAGTACTTTTCCGAATAAGAGATTCGCTGAAAACAAAAAAAAACCAAAGCAACCAAACCAAGTACATAATTTGGGATTTCCCCTAAATTGTTCGATTTGCAGAAGCATTTGCCAAAACTTTAATTCGAATTATGGAGAAACTATCTAAACGCTACTGCCACTTGATTTAGCTCGACTTATAGAAAATATGGAGTTATAGAAGTTCGAGTAATGGAAGTTTGATTGTCACCCATTAAAAAAATGTGATCTACTAATATGACTGCAACAAATTTCAGATATAAAAGAAATAAATTTTTTTTTTTATTAATTTTTGTTACAAAAGGTTTATGGCCTTATTCATAAAAAATAAAGTTGGTTTTAAGAGCTTTATAAAATGATGTTTTCATATATATTTTAGTAATATGTTTACCGTTCTAGGGTTAACTGAAAACAGCTGTTTAGGGACCTCAGTTTCCAGCAGTGTTGCTGTTGGCTGGCAATTGTTGATGTTTTAACTGCCGCTGGGACTTTTCTGCTATTCACAAAAATATTATCTACATATTTGCTACTTATTATTTTTGTTATTGTATATATGGTTTTTCTGGCTATTTTTGGCATTTTGGCCTTGCTTTGTAACACATTGCGTCGCAATACCTCTATTGCTGCTGTTGTCTATTTATTGTTCGTGTTAAGACTACTTTTGCCTTCACTGAGCATCTTTCGACAGACTATAACTAATTTTTTTCTGCTCAAATTGTTGCTATTTTTATTTTTCGCGCTGATGCCATTACATACAAACATATATGTATAGCTATTGACGACTGTGAAAATGACATCAACCAATTGTTTTGTTTATCTTCCGCTTTGACTTCTAGCGTGCTTATTGCTGTAATTGTTTGTTGTTGTAGCAGTTACCGCTGCTGCTGTTGCTAGCCACCTCCAACTCGTTTACAGCTTCTACGCCGTCTATGATCTACAACAGTGCTCGTCAAAGTGGTGGTCCGCGGACCGGTGCCGGTCCGTAAGCCATAAGTCGCCGGTCCGCAAAGGGCGTCGCGAAATGGACAACGATTTTTTAAACGATTATATATACATATACGACTATATGTATACTCCACACTTCTAACCATGGTACAATTATCTGCATGGTAGTAGTACTAGAAATTTCACGTCCGAGATGTCAAAATATTAAGTCAAAACACAAGCGAACACACAAACGAACAAAGCAAAGTAACCTAGTTTGACATCTCCAACACAAAATCACCTGTTCCACGAATAGGTACAGGATGGATACGAAATCCATTTATTGCTTCGAAGGCTGATCTGGCCGTCAATTTGGAAGATAAATTGTTGGAGTTAGCCGCTGACGAAGGATTGAAGATGGTTTTCGAAACTATGACATCACTTGCGTCATTTTGGATTCATGTCAAAGCAGAATACCCGGAACTTGCTGAAATTGCTCTGAAAGCTCTACTCCCATTTCCTTCATCTTACCTTTGTGAGACTGGGTTTTCAACCATGAGTATTATTAAGACAAAGTACAGGAACAGTTTAAATATTAGTTCTCCATTGCGTGTCGCACTGTCCACAATTGAGCCACGACTTGATAAGCTTGTAAATAATAAACAGGCTCACCTCTCGCATTAGTAAACATCGACTTTCGTAACTTTACAAGGAATGACACCTTCCAATAGCATTAATATAATTTTAATAAAGCTTGACGTGCTTATAATATGTCTTATTATTATAACTTTACAGTTATTACATTTGTGATGTTTTATATTACTGTTTAATGAGGCTATATACAACTTGTATAATAAAAACAACTTAAATTTGTTAAACATTCATAAAAAATCGCTAATATCTGCTATCATTAAATGGTAATAGGTCATATATAGACACCCGGCTAATAAAGAAATTCATTTAAACAAATTTTAATACATATATGCGATGATCGTAAACGAAAAATAATCAATAAAACAAGGTACCGGTCCCCGACGTAATAGAAAAACTGCAGCCGGTCCGTCACACTCAAAAGTTTGACGAGCACTGATCTACAACATGCTACACGCACATCTATTTTGCTCCACATGAATGTACTATTTTATTTTCATTGTTTTTGTTGTTTATTTTTATACTACGTGCGTTTTTCATTGTCGTTATATAGCACATTTTCTCGGTATTTCATTAAACGAAATTAAGGTGAAAGAAAATTGTGCTTTTGTTTTTCATTTTTATATTTCCATGCAAATAGTTCCTGTTGTCTGTCCCCATTGTGTGGCTGTTGTTGTCGTGCTGCTGCCGCAGTATAGACCCACATTGATATCATTAAAGCTGTAATAACAGCAGCACAACTACAACAATAACTACATACATCACCAACAATAATAATGCTAGTAATAAAAAATATTAACATTAAAACAATAACTGCCCCTATAACAAGTCAACAGCGGCATCATCAGCAGCGACTTCGCTTCCCAAAACAGAAACCCACAAACATACATTTGTGAGCTCATGACAAAGAGTTTTCCCGGCTTTTGCGCGCCTTAAACTAAACCTTTTGAACAATATATATATATTTTTTTTTTAGCAGCGTTTCTTCCCCTCTAAGTCGTTCGCAGCGCACTTGCTCGCGTAGCTTACACAATACAATTAAAAAGTGAAAATAAGGCGCAAGTCTCCATTGTTTTCATTTTTTATTTAACATTTTCCACTTAGCTTCAAAATTTTGAGATTTTGATACTGGCGGCGTGCTTTAAAAATAGAGAAAGAGTAGGAAACAAAGTTCGACGCCGTGTTCGACTTACAACACTTTCAGGACAAAGACAGAACAGACCTAAAAGTGGTGAGATTAGCGATGTGAAGAAAAAGGCATATGCTTCATTTTATTGACTATCTGTCCATGATTGACCCATACTTAGAATCGTACCCGTATATATATCTATGTATGTAATTATGTCGACCTAAGTACAAAGTCCAAAAACCCCTATTGCATACACCTCGATCAGAATCAATCTTCTCTTCTAGCCGCTAGAGAATGCAAATTGATCCATTGCACAGAATATAACTCCACATTGCAATCAGTCTCCGAAGGCACACAAACATCCTAAAATCCAACTGTAACGGACTTCAGAGCAAGATTGAGGAGATAACCGTTTTCATGGGTCGACGTGGAATGTCAATAGATGCGGTCCAAGAGACGAAGTTGTATAGCAATTCGACGATTCGACATTCTGCACAATGAACGACGGCGCAGCCACCAGGATTATGGGCAGCTGCAGTAGCTCGCCCGACATATCAATCGTATTCGGTGGCCTCTAGCATCAAACCATCTGACCATTGTCATCACGACCATGTCTCGTTGGACCCGAAGCGATGCGTGAGCTACTTTAGGCGACAGCTTACGCCGCATCCTCCAACGGACAAAGCCGAACGTCGAGTGACCAGAAGGCTGCAGAAACTGCCAACACCTAGTGCGCCACTTGCTTTCTTTAGCGAGGAAGTTCGGTTAGCCATCGGGAAGGTGAAAGCCTCCAAAGCCATAGACCCTGACGGAATATGCATGATGATGCTGGAAAAATCGGGTCCTGCGCGAGTCGACTACCTTAGCAAGGCCACTCTCATCATTTCGGACATCTGGAAAATGGGGACAGTGGTCCCACTGCTTAAACCGGGGAAACCGGCCAACAAGGGAGAGTCCGATAACCCTCCTCTCTCCGGTAGCGAAGGCACTTGAGGCCTTGCCACTTCCGTACTTCACAAACCACCTGACCCCAGCCAGGCATCAGCTTGGGTTCCATAAAGTGCACAGCACAACCAACAGCATTAAGCGCCCTAACCCTCAGATAACTCGCGGCCTAAACCGAAACCGGCCCAATAGGAGGACAGTTCTAGTAGCGTTGGATCTGTCAAAAGCGTTTGACACCGTCAGTCACTCCACGTTTCTAGGAGACGTTGAGGCTTCCTCTCGCGCACAGTGACTCAAACGGTGGCCAGCGAATCATCTGAGTGGTCGATATTCGTTGTCATTTTTAGAGACAAAACCCGGAAACCGAGGAAAATTGAACAGAGGGTTCCACAGGGAGTTGTCCTTTTACTCCCGCACCAACTAGTTAGTTTAGTTATATTTTTTTTTATTTAAGTATTATATTTTCTATATATGAAAGAATTCGCACCATATATACCTGTTTTCGAAATATCTCAACTCCTGCTCCACCTAGCGGACTAATTGATCTTTCTTCTGAGCATTTTAGTAGTTTCAAGTATGTCTTTTCCTTTGAGACCTATGTATTTACAAGTAAGTGTGCCTAATCCAATCAACAGTTGAGGTGAGTCAGTGATCTTCGCAAAGCATTAGCCTTCTAAATACCGCTTATAAAGTCTCCATGAGCATTCATTACCAGTTTGGCTTAAACCCTGGCAAGTCACAATGCACCAGATGTTGACAATATGCCAAAAGCTTGAAGGAGATTAGAGAAAGAAGCGACCCACGTCAAGCGTTTGTCGATCCTAAGCCAGCCTTCGTTCGGACCAAAGGGAGTTGATTATACGCCATCTGATCACAAGCGAGGTTTCAGATATATCGTGAGAGTTCTTCTTTCCATATTATCGGCATCAAAAACCGCGCTGTTAGTTGCGTCTTTGTCAAACTGGGTCTGGAAGCAAAACGACAAACGAACGATTTTCCGTCATCCTTGCCATATTTTGTTTGGAGGCGAACCGGTTTCGGTGTTGTGCCATCTTCGGCGTTCTGCTCTGTCGAATTTACCAACAACCAAAATGAGTTTATCTATGTGTTGGCTGTGACAAATTCAGTAAAAAAGTTTCTACTTAAGACCTACGGTTAGTAATTACTATCATGTTAGTTGTTGTTTACCTCTTTGTCTAGAGTAATTTCCCCTCCAGAGACTTCAACCTATGTGGTTATCGCCTCTCATTGAAGATAAGTTCTTGTAAAACATTGTCAAATATTTTCACGATCTTATGCTAAAATATATAATAATAGCAATAGCTATCTCACCCCTCAGAACTTCATCCTCTATACTCTGCTCTGCACCTGTTATTGTATTCTTTTTCTTTGCCTGGGAACTTTTGTTTGTTATAAATTTTTTCCATTTCACATTTTGTTTGTTACAAATGTTCCATACTCAAATCTTGGTTGATAACCTTTCTCTTTCGTCGAAAACTCTCAAATCACAGTCTTCAATATTACTTGCATTGTTGCTCAGCAAGTGTCGGTTGTCAGCTGCTGTCATAAATGTGTCCGCCCTTTTCTATCTTTTGGAGCTTTAACAGCCATTATTTCTCTACTTACATACAAATTTAGACCAAAAAAATCAGTTTGTCATATGCGCATGTACATATGTATGTAAATATGCGTATTTGTAAACATGACTTTGGTAAGTATTAATGGTAATCTTTACTCTTTGGCTCGTTTGCCGTTAATCGCTTTCTTCATTGTGACAGCTTTGTATATCATTTTAGTTGTTGTTGTTTTGTTGTTGATAGTTTGTAACCATTTATCTCACCTTTTTATAGACACTCTGTAAACATTCTTTTTATGATAATCGTAAAGTTTTTATTCAGCTTTGTATCATAAAGAATTGTGTAGAGGAAGGAGACGAGAACCTATGATGCAAGAAATGTTTACTTGATTTTGGTATGTATTTACATAAAGGCATACATACATATCGTCGTTTAAAGTACAAAACCGCGTATCAACAAAAAGCACAACCGCGTATCAAGATAATTCAAAACCGCGTATGTGAGGTTGCATAAATTATTTTCGAGAGAGTAAAAACACTTATATTTCAACATCGTTTTCTTTTTTATAAAGCAATCGGAAAAACCTAAAAAAACAGCATCAAAAATCAATCTCATCTGTTACCGTTGAAAATTTTTTATTTTTATGCACATTTTTTACGCTTAAACTGTTTTGTCCTCTGACCCGATTTTTCTCAAAAAATAATTTTAAAAACTATTTTTATTCAAGAAAAAAAAATTTTTTTTGGAGATGTTTTAAAAACGGTCAAGTTCACATAAATTTTAATTTTTTCAATTTTTTTTTGGTGGAAGATATAATAGATTTTATAATTCCATTGGAAACGCTGTACCGATTTTTTTTTGTATGGGGAGCGATGCATTCTAATGTACATACTTAAGTATGTATGTATATATGATGTGCCATATTAGCGAGCTATGGGCATGGCTTTTAAGCTACTGTTTTCAAAATTATACCTATTAAATTTCAGGTATTTGAGAATCAGGTCTTTAACTTAAGTAAATTCAAAATTCCAAAATTTAATAAAAGCTATGTAATTTTTGGGTCACATAAAAAATTCGACATAAAACTTTTAGTTTATTAAAGAATCCGTGCATACATTTTTGGCAATCTAAAAACTGGACATAGAAAGTGAAATTGGCTAAAAGTTTATTTAAACAAAACTTTATGCAGACTTTTTAAATTACTAAAAAATAGTGTACAAAAAAAACCTATTAAGTCCATTTTTTAAATTGCTAAAACTGAATATACCAGTTATACCCCCATTCTGAATTACCTAAAATTGATGTATAGTTTTTATTTTCGAGCGTTCGACCTCATCGGATTATGAAACGCAGTTTCACATAAAATCTCGGAAATTTTATTCGATTTTACAGCAAAACAGCTGAATCACGTGTTCTGCTTGCTAGAATCGATCTCACGCTTAACACTTCCAAATCCGGCAGAAATCATTGCTGCTCCACAACACTATATACATATGTATATGTACATATGTACATTTCTATACATATAGTAGTGCATATATGTTTGAGTTTGTATGGAAAACGAATCCCCACACAGCTGACATTACTGGCAAATGAGAAACAAATGTAGTCGACATTGCAGTAAACGATAAAACCAAGCGCAGCAGCAGCAGCAGCAACAACAACACTTGAAAGTAACAACACTGTTTACAACAAAAACACAACTGCAGTGAAACCATATGACTAGGCCATTTAATGTGGCCAAAGTTATATGTAAAAAAAAACAAAAAACAGCAAACATAACTAAACAAGTGGTCGCTAGCATTTACTGCCACTCTTCGGGTCTCCTTCATTTTGCTCCACCGCAGTTGCTTTCAAATTGCTCCCAGCTCGCTCAGTCAGCCAACTACTGGCAGAGCAACCAACTGCAATCCACAGTAAGCCAGTTAGTTGGCGCTGGAAAAGATTTCTACTTGTATGCAAAGTTTCTCTGTTTTCAGTTTTTTTCCACTTTGTGTCTGTATCTAATATTCCAATGGCGTTCATTCTCTACTTTTGCTGTCCATGACTCGGTTGTGGGTTCTCGGTCGCACAGTGGCTTTATTTTTCTTCTCTATTTATTCACGAAACAACATTACTGCGATTTTTGTTGTCTTTTTATATTTTTGTATGCTGTATTTGTTAAGCTTAGAGTTTAATTGTTGCTTGTTAGCGCTGTTGTTTTTGTTTTTACTGCACTTTTGGCCAGATGTAGCTTATTTTCGAATTAGTATGCAAAACGCGTTACATTGATGTGCAAGTAGCTGATAGCGATTCACTGGCTGGCAGGAGAGAAGGAAAAGTCCGTTGACAGGTTGCTTCACAGGTAGCGTTTCCACTGCTTGAGACGGCAGTGGAAGTGACTAGAGTCATTATGAAGTTATAGCGATCGAAGTAGAGTTGTCAGCTGCCTTTCTATTCTTTGATTTATGCGTTTAAAATACTAGGTTTAAGTTTAGGGTAAATTTTCTGGCTCTAACCTCACATTTTTCGTAGCTTCTTTAAGCTTAGTTCTTATGGATAAGTGCCATTGTTTCCATATATTCTAAAAGAAAAAAAAAAACTAAACTTTTAAAAGAGCTAAAATTTAAGATACTCGAATTATTTCAGAATGATTGCATATTTACAAAATTCTTATAATACCTCCCCACTATAGGATCCCATTAAAATGAAAAAACAAAACTGAACAATTGGAGATTTTGGTAATTGAAAAGGCATTTTTCAGCTTGGAGAAAAACACCTTAAAAATAATATAACTTAAAGCAGCCAATAAATATTTCTTTTCTCAGCGCNAAGCTTAGAGTTTAATTGTTGCTTGTTAGCGCTGTTGTTTTTGTTTTTACAGCACTTTTGGCCAGATGTAGCTTATTTTCGAATTAGTATGCAAAACGCATTACATTGATGTGCAAGTAGCTGATAGCGATTCACTGGCTGGCAGGAAAGAAGGAAAAGTCCGCTGACAGGTTGCTTCACAGGTAGCGTATCCACTGCTTAAGACGGCAGTGGAAGTGACTAGAGTCATTATGAAGTTATAGCGATTGAAGTAGAGTTGTCAGCTGCCTTTCTATTCTTTGATTTATGCGTTTAAAATCGGTTGAAGTTTGGGGTAAATTTTCTGGCTCTAACCTCACATTTTTCGTAGTTTTTTAAGCTTAGTTCTTATGGATAAGTGCCATTGTTTCCATTTATTCTAAAACTAAAAAAAAACTAAACTTTTAAAAGAGCTAAAATTTAAGATACTCGAATTATTTCAGAATGACCGCATATTTACAAAATTCTTATAATACCTCCCCACTATAGGATGCACTTAAATTGAAAAACAAAACTGAACAATTGGAGATTTTGGTAATTGTAAAGGCATTTTTCAGCTTGGAGAAATACACCTTAAAAATAGTATAACTTATAGCAGCTAATAAATATTTCTTTTTTTCAGCGACATCGATTGTTTTCATTATTTAATCGATTATTACTTTTTGTCTTTACAGGTATGTACAAATCATTACTATTTCTATTTAACACTGGAGTTGGTAAGAAGATTGTAATAAACCCGTAAACATTTAACATATTCCGAGCGAAAATTATGTGAAACAAATTAAGCATTTCAACAAACTTTGAAACTCTCACCCGAAGTCTCTAAAAAGTTTTTCTAGTGACAAAACTATATAGTATAATATCTGAGCTTTCTAAATTTACGAATAAGATTGTTCTGATCAGATTGAGCTTTTCCAGAAAAATTTAAAAAAATGTGTCCGCATCATCCCGACGTTTTCAAGATTTCTGGCACTTAGCAGCAAGTTTTTTGTAGCTTTCACCTGAAAGTCGTATAAAAGTGGAAAGTTAGGAACGACAGAGCTTTCGAGGTCTGGTGGATATTTTGGAAACTTTCACCTGAAAGGTCTACGAGTGCGAACTTTTTTCGAATACAATCAAAAAATTACACATATCCATGATTTTGAAAGCTTTCATTATTGTATTAGCTAAAATAATCAACCTTATTGCGAGTCATTGCATGGCATTGCCTAATTTTACGACCGGACTAGTGTATTAAAACGGAAAACCAAGCATTGGATAGTTTTGGACGATTTTCGTCATCTACTTATTTCAGCACGACAGTAGGCAATGCCAATGTTGTCAAGTCTTACAATTTAGTCTAATTTACGACTTACGTAATGAGGCTGCGCCACTAAAGTGGGTCCATTGAATCTAAATTATGAATAAGGCAAACTATTAGAATTCTCTTAATTCTCTTTTCTCATAAAGTTATGGAAGTTTTCATTCGAAATGTAAAAAGTATAGAAAAATTGGGATATTTTTTCTAACTTTGGCCGAATAAAACAAAAACTTGCGAACGTGCTTCTGGCCTTGGCTTTCATTCGAAAAACTTAAAATAATAGAAAGCTTAGAGCTTTGGTATGATTNTTTTCTCATAAAGTTATGGAAGTTTTCATTCGAAATGTAAAAAGTATAGACAAATTGGGATATTTTTTCTAACTTTAGCCGAATAAAACATAAACTTGCGAACGTGCTTCTGGCCTTGGCTTTCATTCGAAAAACTTAAAATTATAGAAAGCTTTGGTATGAAANTTTTTTCTAACTTTGGCCGAATAAAACAAAAACTTGCGAACGTGCTTCTGGCCTTGGCTTTCATTCGAAAAACTTAAAATAATAGAAAGCTTAGAGCTTTGGTATGATTTCCAGCTTCTAGCACTTAACAGATACCTTCTGACACAAAAAAGCTGCGAGCTGTTATGAATTCACCAATTGGCATATTTTGGTCCTAAAAAAGTAGACAAGTTGGGATTTTTGAACGCCTCCTGGCTTTTTCTTAATCTTAGATGCCTTTTTTTATTTCTGAGAACCTTTCACCCGGAGGACGCTTTCATCCAAAAGCCATTGAAATGAGATTGTGAACAAAACTTCTTCAAAATTTCACAAGTCCTCGTAACATTTTGCTTCACTGTAAGNGGATTTTTGAACGCCTCCTGGCTTTTTCTTAATCTTAGATGCCTTTTTTTTATTTCTGATAAGCTTTCTCCCGGAGGACGCTTTCATCCAAAAGCCATTGAAATGAGATTGTGAACAAAACTTCTTCAAAATTTCACAAGTCCTCGTAACATTTTGCTTCACTGTAAGCCGACGTCATTAGCAGAGCTGCCGCAGAAAGCGTTGCTATAAAAAGTGGTGGCAACTGCGCAGTCTCAGTCGCAGTCGCAGTAGCTGTTACTGCCTTTCTTGTTTGTGTTTAGACAACCACGGCGACGACGGCTATAATGATGCCGATTCCGATGCCGATGCTGAACCAACACCAATGCAGCAGNGTAAGCCGACGTCATTAGCAGAGCTGCCGCAGAAAGCGTTGCTATAAAAAGTGGCGGCAACTGCGCAGTCTCAGTCCCAGTCGCAGTCGCCGTTACTGCCTTTCTTGTTTGTGTTTTAGACAACCACGGAGACGACGGCTATAATGATGCCGATGCTGAACCAACACCATCAGCGGCGATGACTCCGACCAGTTCCGACGAGTGCTTGTTGTGGCGGCTAGCTACTAGCGACTTGTGGATGGATGTGATGATTCCCATAGTCGTTGCTGTCGTAGTGGTCGTCATCGACGCCGTCGTTAGCACAACACAATTCAATTCAGTTCAGTTGTGCACAGCTCGTTTCAGTATGAAAATTTCTTTTGGACGGATTGGATGAGTCCGGTAATAGTGCGCTCGAGAATTTAGCTTGGTCGGTCGGTCGGACAGGCAGAGAGTTGGACGGACACGGTCGTATACTACAGGCCTGACCTGTTTCACTGACTGTTGTGTGACTTTCGAACGCATAAAGCGACAATTTATGCTTGGAAAAGTGGACTTTCGTGCAAAACGTCTGTCTGTGTAACAAAACAACACGACAATACGTCGTTAATCGTTAGTTAAGTGCAATTTAAACGAAACAGAACGTTGAGAAAAAAGTGTGAGAAAACTGCAAAACAGATGTGCAAAAGTGTGCAAGAATTTGCTGAGTTTGAAGAAAATTGTTGAACAGTTACAAAATTTGTGAAATTCGACGACTATACGGAAAAATTTAAAATAGTGAGTGAGTCAACTACATATTTAGGAACTTTGTCTTCCAAGTTGTATTCGAGTGTGCCAACGAGCAAACAATCCTCGTCATCATCACTTTGTTCATCGGCCTCATCATCATTCAAGTCATTTGAGAACATGACTGGCTACACTGCTTCCTTCTTTAGACAAATATTTAGATTTGAACTTTCTGGTTTTTTATTTATTTATTTTTATTTGAATATATTTTCTTGCGACCACTAGAAGATCTCAAATTTCGAGCTCGAGTGTGTGTGTGTGTGGAACCTAAGTTGGCGTAATTGTGTCAGCCACAGGCGTTCAAGCGGTTCGCCTAGCTGGATAGCTGGCTGTCAACGGCGAGCTAGTCAGGAACGCAGGAACCAGCCAACAAGCAAAGAAATGCACTTGAAAATACCATTTACAGTAAATAAACATACATGCACTTGTGTATATGTACATTCAATTGACTGCATATATATGCATGTAAATATGTATATATGTATGTATAAAAATGTTGACAATTGAGCGCCACTCTCCTCGCAGTGGGACTACAGCAATTCAATCCAGTCTGGTCTAGAGTCGTCGATTGCTGCTGTCGCTGCTGCCTGCCACGTCGCTCGCATTTGTAAGGCACTCGGTCACCAACACCATCCGTCACTCAGCAGCAAGCAGCCCATTGGAGGAGCCAGCGTAGCCTCCTTATGCCTTGCATCCATAATTGTCGTGCTGGCTGTTGGCTGCTGCTGTTGTCAGCTTGGCAGCCTAACCAAACCGGCTATGTGTGCGGTAGGCGTTATGGCTGTGGCAGCGATGCTGGCAGGAAATTCGATATTCACCCGTATGGTAGAAAATGGGCGAAAACACAGAATTTTACGTTCCGAGCTTTCGTAGGATGAGCCACCTTCTTTCGACGACGGGTGGCAGCGACTAGAAGCATTAGAAGCCCACAGTACCCAAGCAAAAATCTGCATATACAGACACAGCAGCTGTTAGTGGCGGGTAGTTTTAACAGCAAATAATGTCTTCCCAAGTTATACGTAATTTTCTTCTTGCAGCCGATAGGAAGTGAGAAATAAATATTCGTCGGAAATGAAATGAATTTTAAACTCAACAACAAAGGCAACCAACCACCTTCACGCCGACGCTATACCTCTCGTCCTCCGCCTGTGCTTGTGCTGGCAAGAAGGTTGTTGGTTGCTTGCNATAAACATACATGCACTTGTGTATATGTACATTCAATTGACTGCATATATGTATATGCATGTAAATATGTACATATGTAGGTAGGTACNAATGCACTTGAAAATACCATTTACAGTAAATAAACATACATGCACTTGTGTATATGTACATTCAATTGACTGCATATATATGCATGTAAATATGTATATATGTATGTATAAAAATGTTGACAATTGAGCGCCACTCTCCTCGCAGTGGGACTACAGCAATTCAATCCAGTCTGGTCTAGAGTCGTCGATTGCTGCTGTCGCTGCTGCCTGCCACGTCGCTCGCATTTGTAAGGCACTCGGTCACCAACGCCATCCGTCACTCAGCAGCAGCCCATTGGAGGAGCCAGCGTAGCCTCCTTATACCTCGCATCCATAATTGTCGTGCTGGCTGTTGGCTGCTGCTGTTGTCAGCTTGGCCACCTAACCAAACCGGCTATGTGTTCGGTAGGCGTTATGGCTGTGGCAGCGATGCTAGCAGGAAATTAGATATTCACCCGTATGGTGGAAAATGGAGGAAAACACAGAATTTTACGTTGCGAGCTTTCGTACGTTGCCTTCTTTCGACGACGGGTGGCAGCGACTAGAAGCATTAGAAGCCTACAGTACCCAAGCAAAAATCTGCATATACAGACACGGCAGCTGTTAGTGGCGGGTAGTTTTAACAGCAAATAATGTCTTCCCAAGTTATACGTAATTTTCTTCTTGCAGCCGATAGGAAGTGAGAAATAAATATTCGTCGGAAATGAAATGAATTTTAAACTCAACAACAAAGGCAACCAACCACCTTCACGCCGACGCTATACCTCTCGTCCTCCGCCTGTGCTTGTGCTGGAAAGAAGGTTGTAGGTTGCTTGCTTGTTGGCTGAGTTGTGTACCAGCAGATACATTCCGCCGTACCTACCACTTAAGAATTGATTGAATTGCACAGATATTAAATAACGTCGTCGGTTTCGACGTTTTTCCTTCAAATCTATATCCACATCTACAGCTATAAGCCATGTAATATAGGCAAGGTAGCGCAGTGCTGGCATTAAGTTCTGGCCGTTGGTAGAGGTGTGTTGTTGTTAACCTGCCAAGGAAACGTTTTTCCATGCCTTTATAAAAATGGATTTTTCATTCAAATCAGTATTGTGTTATAAACGGATGTACATACTCTGTATCTTAGCTTGGTTGTTTGTGGGTAAGGGGAAGTGGAGCAGGCGTGCTAAAAATCGAATGCATGTCAATCGAGTGGCATAAAGTGTGATTGAAGTGAATATTTGAAGGATAAAAAGAAAAGCTGTCGTAATAAAAGTGACTGAATGCGCCCCGTAAAGTGTGCGATGCGGAATAAGGTGATTGGATTGGATAAACGTTAAATGGTATTTATAATTAGGGTAACGNCAGCTGTTAGTGGCGGGTAGTTTTAACAGCAAATAATGTCTTCCCAAGTTATACGTAATTTTCTTCTTGCAGCCGATAGGAAGTGAGAAATAAATATTCGTCGGAAATGAAATGAATTTTAAACTCAACAACAAAGGCAACCAACCACCTTCACGCCGACGCTATACCTCTCGTCCTCCGCCTGTGCTTGTGCTGGAAAGAAGGTTGTAGGTTGCTTGCTTGTTGGCTGAGTTGTGTACCAGCAGATACATTCCGCCGTACCTACCACTTAAGAATTGATTGAATTGCACAGATATTAAATAACGTCGTCGGTTTCGACGTTTTTCCTTCAAATCTATATCCACATCTACAGCTATAAGCCATGTAATATAGGCAAGGTAGCGCAGTGCTGGCATTAAGTTCTGGCCGTTGGTAGAGGTGTGTTGTTGTTAACCTGCCAAGGAAACGTTTTTCCATGCCTTTATAAAAATGGATTTTTCATTCAAATCAGTATTGTGTTATAAACGGATGTACATACTCTGTATCTTAGCTTGGTTGTTTGTGGGTAAGGGGGAGTGGAGCAGGCGTGCTAAAAATCGAATGCATGTCAATCGAGTGTCATAAAGTGTGATTGAAGTGAGTATTTGAAGGATAAAAAGAAAAGCTGTCGTAATAAAAGTGACTGAATGCGCCCCGTAAAGTGTGCGATGCGGAATAAAGTGATTGGATTGGATAAACGTTAAATGGTATTTATAATTAGGGTAACTGTTAAGAGTTTGAGGCTAATCGAAACACGAAGGAAAAACGAATGTATTTTTACCTGTCTACAAGGACTTTTCTTGCCACACTATACGATTTTGTTCTTGTTGTTTCTTAGTCCCCTAGGGGTATCATTCGGGTATTTTCGATTTTCTGTTGATTAAGATTTTTCTATGATGGATCCCTAGTGTAGTATACGCCTTGTATGTGAGAATTCAGAGTTCGAGACGCCCCGATAGCGAGCTCTTGAATTATGACCAGTATGCCAAGAAAACTCTGTAAGCAACTTTCTTGAGTCAACAAGTCTCTACTTAACATTCCTTGCTGTTACTATTAACACCTGGGAGAATATACATATCTATAGTACGTATATTAAAGTCTCCGTACTTTCGAAGACAATCCGTTTTATACTATGGGAAAAACTCTGACAAATATGTGACGCTGACATGTCAGATAAAAAAAGGTCAACAACTCACAACACTTTACTGTCTTTCGAAAGACTAATTGAATGATCTGCTAACGAGGAGGTCTTGGGCGTTATGCTATTCACCTTTTAGGAATAAGTTTTCCAAAAATTATATTGAATTAAAGATATATATATAATATATTTTTCTTTTTAATACAATAAAAACTAATGAATAAAAGAAAAAATAAAAATATGTTAAATGAAAATGAAGCAAAAAGTAAGAAAAAAACAAGTATTTTTAAAAATCAAACAATTTTTTTCTTAACAAAAAATTAAACTAAAAATTTAATTAGAAAAAGAAAAAAGTTTATCAGAAACGAAGAAAGTAGTACTTAAAACTTAAAATAAATTTAAGAAAATATTTTATTTTTGAAAACAAAATCATAAAATAAAAAGAAAATTGAATTAAAAATTTAAATTAATAAAATATAATTCAATGAAATGAAAACAAATGTAGTTTTCTTTTAAAGCAAGTAAAATAAAAAAATTAGGAGTAAATAAAATTGACACAAGAAAAAACAAATTAAATTTAAAAGAAGAAATTAGTAAAAAACATTTCTAAAAATTGAATGAAATTAAGAAATGTTTTTGCTTTCTAATCAATAAAATCTAAAACTTAAAAGAAAATTAAACTAAAAAAAGAAAAAAAAAATAATAATAAAATAAGCAAAAAATAAAATAAGTCCCTAAAAATTACATTAAATACAGTAAAACCCTTTTATGTACCTCACAAAAAATGTCGGCTTTTTGAGGTACTTAGACGGGTTGGGTACTTAAAAGAACCCACTGAAGTACCTCGATGCGGGTACTTAAGCGAACATAA
>NW_016163435.1:25071-36531 GCF_001687245.7 Rhagoletis zephyria | reverse complement strand
TTACGTTCTTATGTTAGAGATGTGATAGTCAACACATATGAGTATTCATGTTCCGTACCGATTTAAAGGTATCCGGTACTTTTGATACTCGGTGTCGGACAAAAAAATTAATAATAATAGTTTTATAATATACGCACGACAGCCACACATATGGAAGAATTTTTGATAGGTGAAGCCCATTAGCGAACTTTGAGGAGATATCGTATNCTCAGTAGTTATCGAAGTTTCAGTAAAGTTATGTGAACAATTATTATTCCTTTGAAAAAATGGACTGGTAAAATTATGCAACAAGTGATTTAAGTGTGCTTATATTACCAAGGTATAATGAATGGAATCGGTATCGGTTAGCAACACCTAAACTTTGAGTACCGAGTATTGCGGCAACTTTGCACATCACTATTTTTAAAAATGACACTTTCATCGATGTCAATTGCAGCACATATAAGAATTTCCTGAATGGCACGAATGTTTACGAGGCGGTAAGTTGCGTATTTTTGCTTGTAGTATTTTAATTTGATAGTTTTTGTCTTTCCTGTCAGCTCTTGTTGGAAATATACCACCCAGAACATTCATTCACTCAAGTACGGCATATTTGATACTCATAACCGAGTTCGCCGGAAAGATGAATGGGGAATTCGTGTATGCAGAATGGAAAGTGCGGAATTTTCATATGCAGGCGCTACTCGCAACACCAATTCCTCTCGGAAAAAGCCAACCAAGCATCGGGAAATGTGCATTAATCTAATATGAAGCTTTTATTCAACCCATATTATCTAACTAATATCTTTTCTTCTTTACAGCGCTTTTCGTATTCCGTCTTTGCCATCTTTGGCCCTACTTGGTTATAATTCATCTAAAACGTGCTACAACTTTTATATTTGGGTACTGAATACACCTAAAATAATAAATGCTTCAAGAAATCTTATTTTATGCAAATGCAGACCCGGTCTGCGGATGAGCCAATGAAACTTTGGTGAGTGTTAACTATCTTTTGCCTGGATCTTTCAGGCTAACCTAATATTCACGCACGCTGCCAATTTATTGTCATAAATTTCTCATGCCCATGCAACTTGTATGAGATCAACCGAAATTGAACGGCGTGCGTATGAAGCTAACTCAATTTCCAACTTTTGTTCTGCGTGACATTTTGATTTGACGTTTCGCTCAATGAAATCAAATGCAAACGCATGCAAGTCAATTTCGGGTGACGCAAAAAAACAAATTCGACGGCATGCGTACCAAAACGCAAGCCGCGAATATTAGGTTAGCCTGTAAGTTTGTGCATGCATACATATGTCCATAGTTGCCAACTTGGTGCTTTAAGCACCAGATTTAGTGCTTTTTGAAAATTTAAATGCCAAAAACAATTATTTAGTGCCTAGTGCCCTTTTTAGTACCTTTTTTCTGAACTAAAATTACTTCGAGATAGTTAAAACCTGCAATAATTTAAAATATTTAAGGCTGTGGCAGCACTGAATTTACAAGCATCTACAAATTGAAATGGACTAAAATACAACCATGATTGATAAAAAAGTTGCAAACCCACCTTGTTAAATTCTATTCACGTTGAAAATGCTAGTACGCAAGTATGTTAAGTATTTGTTTTTCTTTTTCTAATTATTTGTAAATTTTTTTGAGTAAAACACATCGTTTCTTGGTGCTGAATCCAAATCTGACCTCACATTTGCTCTAGCACTAGAATAATGAGATATCCTAACCTCAAAGTGCCAAAACCACGGGTTTTAGAGATATTTGAGGTTATATAATGAAAAACGTCAAATTATTTGCTCATTTCTAATCAGGGCATCATTTTCGTTTGATGCGATTCGATTTTTCTTTCTCGAGATATACCAGTTTTAATGTGAAGTACTTCGGCATTATGTTATGAAAAAGGTATCCCTGGATGCTTTTAGAAAATGAAAAGATGGCAACACTGCATATGTCTATATATTTTGTTGAGTAGGCATTGGTACCATATATTTCTATTGGGGCCATAAAATAGTTCTAATGTCTTCGAAGCTTCGAGATTCGAATTTGGGTCGAATTTTAGCTCCAAACTGGCGAATTTTCGAAATCGAACTTTGTGGTGCTGAAATTCGGATAAAAATCGATGTTTTTTTTTGTTATAAACAAAAAAACGAATTTCGTCTTTCTGACGCATTTGCCAATAATGTGGCTCGAATAGAACTGCTCGTCTTGTGTACTTAAGTATGTAACGTGAAGTTCGTACAAATCTCTCTTGCTCTTGTGGAGCACGAAAAATAAAGTACACTATACTTCTCAAAAGATTAGTTTCAATATAATTTTTTTTTTTAATTTTTAATTTATACAACGAAAATACATATAAATTTTTGGATTTTTCGCTGATATATTTCGAGAAAGAAGTACTTGTTATTTGTTTTTACTTTTGGTTGTGAAGATAGGCTGCGGATAATTAATCACTTCAGTGTAAGTTCAATTGCTGGTCTCTTTTTCGATTTGAACTATCATTACAGACAAACTTTTAAATTTTTCAGTAAAAGGTTGTTGAAAATTTGAAAAAATACAGATTAAATCGAATTTGTATCACCATTTATCGAATCGAATAATCGAATGGTTGGGTAATATTCGACATTCGGAAGAAATCGAATTGCAACCCCCCCTCCCCATCACTAATGCTAAATTACATAACTTTCAGTGTGACGGAATCACATGATTATTTTGTATTGCTTAGGTACGCATACTTCAGACATGCGCTTTCGAAGCTACTCGTATCGATGATTCGGTAACTGGAATATTTGCCATTTGAGATGTGGGATTGCGTAGGGCGTTGAGAAGTGGAATTCGCGATGGTTGTTACGACGACGTAGATGATGAGACAGAGTGGCTGGGTTGTTCCTCATCCTGTTCTCTATATGGCGGCAATAAGACCAATTTTACTAATGGCCTTGTGACTTGCCCTCTTTCGGTCATGACCTCCACGACTCGTACGCGGTTATCTGAACCTGGGTGTAGGTTAACGATTCTACCTAATCTCCACTCGTTAGGTGGTAGGTTGTCCTCCTTAATAACGACGAGGTCTCCATTTTTCAAGTTGGCTTGTGGGTATTTCCACTTATTGCGCTTTTGGAGTTCCGACAGGTATTCTGTTTTCCACCTCTTGCAGAACGTATGGTGTAGAGCCTTCAGTCTTTGCCAACGATTCACAATCGACGCACGGTGTTCATCAGCGTCGATTTCAGGAGGAGCAAGAAGGTGCCCGCCGACTAAGAAGTGACCTGGAGTAAGTGGCTCTAAGTCTGAGGGTTGGTTTGAAGAGGGACTGAGGGGTCGCGAGTTGAGGCATGACTCAACTCTGCATAGAAGGGTCGTAAATTCTTCGAATGTATATTTATAGTTTGAAGCGATTTTTGTGAAGTGGCATTTAAAACTTTTGACTCCCGCCTCCCACAATCCACCCATGTGGGGAGCTGCGGCGGGAATGAAATGCCATGTAAGCATTTGATGGGTGTATTTTGTTATGGTGTTATTGCGGGCTTCGGCCATAAAGGCTTTGAATTCTGATCTTAGCGATCGCGAAGCTCCGACAAAGTTGGTACCGTTGTCGGAGTAGACATTTTTTGGGCACCCTCGCCTCCCCACGAATCTTGCAAATGCTGCCAAGAATGACTGTGTGCTTAAATCAGAGGTGGCTTCCAAATGGATCGCCTTGGTTGCAAAGCACACAAACAGACATACGTACCCCTTAGACACCCTGCAACCTCGTCCGTTGTAGTTCTTTATGTCGAAAGGTCCGGTGAAGTCGACACCTGTGTTAGTAAACGCGCGTGAAAATGTGGTGCGTTCTTTAGGAAGAATGCCCATAAGCTGCGTTTGCGACCGTTTTCGGTAGATCGTACAGATCTTACAGTTGTGAATTGTCGATTTGATCATATTCTGGACTCGAGGTATCCAATATTGCGTTCTAATCAAGCGCAACATAAGCTGATTCTCACCATGCAGTGATACTTTGTGAACGAACTGGACTATAAGACGAGACAAGTTGCTATTATATGGAAGGATAATTGGGTGGCGCTCGTTATAAGCGAGATCTAAAGATTTTCCAAGGCGACCACCTGTCCTAATTATATTTTCCTTGTCGATGTATGGGTTCAGGGACAAGATTTCACTTTTTGGACTTATTAATTTTGCCGATCTCAGTGATGAGTACTCCTGACCATAATGCTGCTTCTGGCAGATAATTATTAAGCGTTGAGTCGTTGCTTTGATTTCATCAGCTGAAATCGAACAAGATTCCGCTTGAAATGAAGCTCTAGTGTTACGGCGAGTTCTTTGGGAGAATCTCAGTACGTATGATAGAACTCTCAAAGCTCTCGGTAGATCGGAAAATCTTTCAAGAATATCATTACTAATATCGACTGCCGTGGTCGCATGAACCTGTACCCTTTTTTGTTCTAACTGTGTCTTATAGTCCTTTTCCTGTGTGGGCCATTGTGTTCTTTCTTCTTGCAACCAAGAAGGACCCTCCCACCACAAGGAAGAGGCTACCAATTCTTGCGCAATAATACCCCTGCTAGCTAAATCTGATGGATTTGATGCTGAATCCACATGGAGCCAATTTTGGCTTCCAACTTTCTCAATGATTTTTGTTACGCGATGGGCAACAAATGTTGACCATGAGCAGGGAGGTTTTCGAATCCAGGCTAGGACAATAGTCGAATCTGTCCACAGATGTGTGGTAAACTGGCCTAAAGTGAGATTGCTAACGATCGATTCAACAAGTTCTGCAAGCAGAACAGCACCGCACAGCTCCAATCGTGGTAACGAAATAGTTTTGACCGGTGCCACTCTGGACTTAGCCAGTAGAAGATTGACAAATACCTTTTCCGCTTTTTGAACCCGAAGAAAAATAGTGGCTGCGTATGCCTTTTCTGAGGCATCGCAGAAGCCATGAAGTTCTATTTTATCTGTAGGAGAAAAGTATACCCAACGAGGAATACGAATTTTGTCGATGTGGCAGTAGCTCTCTACAAAGTTTTGCCAACGATCGGACGATGCAGTTGAGACAATTTCGTCCCAACCTGTTCCTTCCAACCAAATGTCTTGCATTATAATTTTTGCTGTAACTACAAATGGCGCGAGCCATCCTAATGGGTCAAATAATTTTGCAATAGCCGAAAGTATTGCTCTTTTTGTAAAGCGAACCTCAGTCTCCAATGGCTTGGCAGTAAAATAAAACTTATCAGAATGGGCATTCCATCTGATGCCCAACGCCTTGACGGTACTGGTGTCCTCAAAATCCAAAAAATCTTCGTTTAAAAGGTGTGATTTGGGTAATCCTTCCAGTATTTTTTCGCAGTTGGATGTCCATTTTCGTAGCGGGAATCCAGCAGATTGTAAAACCATTGATACCTCGTCTTTAGCTTTGATGGTAGATTCGATGGTGTGTCCTCCTGCTAAAACATCGTCGACATACATACATTTTTTCAATATATCTGAAGCTACAGGATATAGACTCTCTACATCGTCAGCTAATTGAAGTAGGGTTCTAATTGCTAAGTAAGGTGCGCAATTAACACCGAAGGTAACCGTGTTCAGTTCATATAAATTAATTGGTTCGCTTGAGCTTTTTCGGAAAACAATACGTTGATATTTGGTTTGATCAGGGTTTAATAAAATTTGGCGATACATCTTTTCGATGTCGCTGTTAAACACATATTGAAATAGTCTCCACCGTAATATTAAAATTGTCAAGTCACTTTGCAGGACTGGACCTGGGTGGAGGATGTCGTTGAGACTGACTCCGTTTGCAGTCGGACACGATGCGTTAAAGACTACTCGCACTTTGGTGGTAGTGCTTTCCTCTTTCCTGACAGCATGATGAGGTAGGAAGTAGTTCTCACATTCGTCTCCAGGAATATGTTCAGGAATCCGAGTCATGTGTCCCAATGTCTCGTATTCAGACAAGACCCTATTGTATTCTGTTTGTAAAGGTGGATCCTTTGCTAAACGCGTTTCACTTCGAAAAAATTGTGAGCAAGCGATCTTAAGTGACGGACCTAATCGTACGTTAGTTGGAAAATCCTGTTTGAACGGCAGTGACACAATATATTTGCCTGCTTTATTCCGTTTAGTAGTGCTTTTATAAAGTTCCTCGCAATAGGTTTCATCTTTGTTGTAGGTCTTATTTCTTGGGATATCTTCCAATTCCCAAAAGGACGCTAAGCGTTTGTCTAAATTTATTTCGCTAAAAAATGATACGCACTTATTCGCTGGGGTACTTGTGTCAGTTTGACCGGTGAGAATCCAGCCGAAGACGGTTTCCTGAGCAAGAAGAGTTCCCAGTACGTCTTTCCTGATACCGCCTAGCATTATTTGTGCGTAAATGTCTCCACCGAGGACAAGATCAACTTGCTCACTTACAAAAAATCTCTTGTCTGCTAAAACTAACTCTGGAAACGCTTGCTTAGTCCTAGCATCGATTTGGCAAGTCGGCAGATTTCCAGTTAATTGTGGTAATACTAACACGGTGGTATCTATATTGATCAGTGGGTCAATTGGTGACCGCAGTTGTATGAAACACGCCTCTTTTACTTGAGCTGAGACTGTGTTATTTATTCCAGATACTTGAGCTTGTATCCTCCTCGAGGGCAGATTAATCCTACGCTTAAGTCTTTCAGTAATGAAAGAGCACTCCGATCCGGAATCTATTAGAGCGCGGGCCGAAAAATTTGTATTATTAAAATATATATTGACTCGGGCGGTCCCTAATAGAATTCCTATGTTGGTATTAGCAAAGCAGGATTGGACATTTTGGGTTGGTCCTTTGTTTGCTTTGGAAGCATCGTGTCTTGCCTGAGCTTGAGCAGAAGTTGACGCGATGTTCTCTAACCCATCGGATACGTTTGTTTGATGCCTTTGGTTCATAGTTGCTTTTGGCTGAAATGCTTGAATGTGAAGGAGCGTGTGGTGTCTTTGGTGACAGACGCTGCAATTAAATGAGCATGTACACCTAGTCACAGTATGTCCAGAAGATAAGCAATTCAAGCAACCATGATTATTTTTAATGAAGGCGATTCTGTCTGCCGTTGTTATTTTAAGAAATTTTTGGCATTTTGACAGTTTGTGATTATTGCCTTTACAAAATTTGCACAGAATCTTGGCTACGCTTGCTTGGTAGGCCCCGTGCCTTTTCTGAGTTTCATTGTTTTTGCTATTTTGGGGCTTTGAAAATCGAGGGTGTTTTACAGCTTTAATATCTGATATTGTTTCAAGTGTTTGAAACCTATTAGAGAGGAATTTATCCATATCCTCCCACTTGGCAATTTCGGTTTTATTTTCAATTGTTTGTTCCCAAAGAGCCAACGTACTCTCTGGCAATTTCGTGGAGCAGAGATATGTAACGATGGCGTCCCAATTGGATACGTCAATTTGATGACATCGCAAAGCCGATAAACAATTATTAATATTTCGCTGTAACTTTTTTAATGAAGTACCGCACTCACTTTCTACTGACTCTAGGTTAAAAAGAATCTTTATCTGCGAATTCACTAGAATG
The DNA here is from genome assembly GCF_001687245.7 of Rhagoletis zephyria. NCBI lineage: Eukaryota > Metazoa > Arthropoda > Insecta > Diptera > Tephritidae > Rhagoletis > Rhagoletis zephyria. Next base: position 28,994 of record NW_016163435.1, on the reverse strand, counting down.
CGTTTATTCTCGAACCTATCACAAAGGTTTTTCCATGCAGTATTGAAGCCCTCGTTTGTAACATCACATTTGCTAACTATCTCTTTGGCCTCCCCCTGAGTTTTCTGGTTCAAATGAAACAACTTTTCTACAGGAGTGAGGCGCTTATTATTGATATAAATGGCCGTAAACATGTCACGGAATGTAGGCCACGAGAGATAATCGCCTTTGAACACATCCGTATCACACGGTGGGAGATGGATGTTGTGTTCTCTGGCCGACATATCCTCGGTATCTTTGTCACTTTTGACGAGCTTCGCATGGAGTTCTGCCATGTTCGACATGCAGCGCAGATAAGTAGAATAGGTACTTTTATACTTAGCCTTCACTGAGGCTGATTTTGCTTCTACCGCACCTGAACTCAAATACTCTTCGTACGCTATCTTTGCTTTCCTCCACATGGCTTTCAGTTCCTCTTGCTGGATGGCAAGAGTGTATTTTGTGTGCTCCGTTTCAGTCATGCTATTGTAGTCGGCCTCAAACTCAGGCACAACATCAGCTAATCGGATAAATGTTTCCATTTTTAAGATCCTAATGAAAATAAGTTACGAGAGCACTTCGAAAATTATAACTTTCCCAAAGTTTTAAGCGAATAAACCACCACAATCAAATAAGTTAACACCGCAATTTAGGTGCAATTTCGCACGGATATCAAATTATTTATTAAATATCAAGCGTAATATATGTATGTAAATATATGTATTTATGTATACTCGCGCACACTAATGAAAATCTTCTAAGATTACAGGAACTGATACTCGCCACCCAACTCTCAGCGAAATATTTGTGTATAAATGTGAAATAATTCAACTGTGCTACGCATATATTATTTTTGTTGATTAATCGTTCAAAGTGATCTTGTGGATGCAGAATTGCAGAAGTTAAAAAGTGTCCCAATGTGAAACCAAATGTGTGTAACAAGTGCAGTCACAAGTGAGGTTATGTATCCTCAACTCAGTGAATTGTTGTTAGTGCCGATGATTTGACCAATTAACAAATGCTTGCAACACGATTGTTTGAAAATATTGAAAGCAAACTCGATGTGAAAAATAATAAAATCGATGTTTTGCAAATTTGAAATAAGTGATTTTGAAAACACGAAACTAAATATAATAAAAAAACAAAAAAAACTTGTAAAAAGTGTGCTCGCTATAAATTAAGGTTACACTAACAACTGAGGTGGTGTTAAGCACAGAAAAATCTACTCTAACCCACACTTGTGTATTGCTGCAGATATTTGTTCACAACGTTATTTACTAATTAAGTGCGAAAGAACACAAAAAGTGATATCAATGCACTGATGATTTCCACAAGATCACTCGCGATAATTTTGGATATGCGCAGGTTTTTGGTATTTTAAATATTTGCCGTATTACGTATACGAGAATGTGCAAGAAATTTGAAATGTCAACCACATACCTTTAAAACTCCTGAATGTTTTTTAATGTGGTGCTGGTGCTTAATTTGGGTGTTGTGTACTGATGTGGTACGTTCCCGACTTATTGTAACTTCACGCTGGTGTTTGTGGCAATTCTCCAGTTGATGCTGGCGGACGGTTGTATACGCAGATGTAATAATCTGGAGACCGCTAGTGACCCTTGACCGCTGGTATATTCAAAGAATGGCGCCTTTGTTTAGCTGCAGTGGACTGTATTTGCTTTGCTCTGGTTAATTATAGTTCCTGGCGAAGATGGACCATGAAAAACCCTGGCGACTTAATGGGTATAGACTCGATAAGTGCACCAGTGTTTTTTATTGGAAAAATAAGAAAACAAAAGCACCAGGTTTTAGTTTGAAATACAATTAAGTTTGACGGTTTATTTAATAGGTATATTAAAATTCAAGGGGGCTTACAATATTACCTTGATTATGAAGTGGTGTGGTGGCGGAACGTCCGTAATCGCTGGTGATTGAAATCCAATAGAAAGTTTAAAAAGTTAGAAACTGAAGTCGAACCCTCTAAACGGTTTGAAGAGTTCCGTTTTCAGGGGAAATTTAACGAAAGTGCACTGACAGGAAAAGTGCAGTTTTTCTTTTTGTCTTGTTTCACATACGAATGTGTATGTGTGTGCATCTGTTAAATTAACATTAGGGTGGTACACCCGATAATTTAATTTAAGTATTTGATTTAGCGTGGAGGCCTAAACACCGCACGAATTGCGAAACGGAAATATAGACCCGATATATAACGTTGAAAACTATGCAAAAGAGGTTAAATATCGTATGCGAAAATCACATGCAATAGCCAAGAAATTAGTCAATAAACATAAAGTCCGTAACAAAGATGTATACGATAGACACTCTCGTCCAGTACAATTAAAAGAACACGATCTTGTTCTAATACAAAAAGAGCCCAGAGTCAAGCACGAAAGCATATATCAAGGGCCACACGTTGTACAAAAAGTAGAGGGTGCAAACGTTACGGTTTTCGACAAAACCAAAAATAAATAAAAAACGGTTCACAAAAACCGCATTCAAAAAGTCACATAACTTTCTTTTTAATGAATTTATTTAAAAGTACTAGTAAGCTTCAAAATTTGACCCGAAATGAATCAGTCACGTCACACAATATATAAATGCAAACTATTATTAGAGTTACAAATTAAGCCGTAGAATTAATCAAAATATGTACATGTGTATAAACATTGCAGACTCAAGAATTGTATTGTAAATCTGATTTGAAAGAACGCAAAAAAAGTTTTTTCTGAATGTATGTATATCATTTCATGGGTTCAAACCTTGGTCAAAGCAACATCGCAAAAATATAGGAAAAGGTTTTTTCTTAACAGCGGTCGTCCCTCGGCAGGCAATGACAAACCTCCGAGTGTATTTCTGCCATGAAAAACAGCTTCTCATAAAAATACAATCGCCGTTCGGAGTCGGCGTAAAACTTACTCTAACATATGTGTAAGCGCCAATCTATTATTATTATTATTATATCATTTAAATCAAATTTTGGCTTAATAAACCTTACACATAAGTATATTTTATATGGCATTAATTTAAGACAATAGTCACATTAATAACAAAAAAGAAACAAGAGCCGAATTAGTAGAATACAAAAAGTCAATATGTATTAATTTTTATACAAATAGTTATGTACATTCATATTTACAAATCCATATATTGCATCCATTAGTAAATAAGAAAAAAAAACAAATTTTTAACTCACACTTATGTATATTCCTTAATATCAAATTGATATTTTAAATTNTTATACAAATAGTTATGTACATTCATATTTACAAATCCATATATTGCATCGATTAGTAAATAAGAAAAAAAAAACAAATTTTTAACTCACACTTATGTATATTCCTTATTATCAAATTGATATTTTAAATAAACACAATTGGATAAGTAGTTACGATAATAGTGTTAATTCTTTAAAATACGTTTTGAGCTCTCAATCGCAACAGAAAGTTGATATGGATGAACGAGTTAAAGGGGAAGGAAACAAACCTACAAAATTACTAATAGATATCTCGTTCCTCCCTATCAATTCGGCATTACCCTTGAATCGAACGATCACCTTGCAAAAATCTCTTCTCAAAGAGGGTGATGTAATGGCATTGCTAACAATACGGCATCACTATTCAGCGCCGTCGTAATGTTGGTAGCCCTGTTGGAACATACGTGACTAAATAAAATTATTTTAAAAGTTGTAACAAACCAATTACACGTGTTTTATTAAAAGCGAAGTAGTTTTTCGGGCGTGTAAAACTAATTAAATTTAATTTTTCGTTCAACAATTTTTATTGAGCTCGAGGCCGTTTTTTCAATGAAAACTTATTGTGGAAAAGCAACAATAATTTGAAAAAATGGTAGAAGTGATAGCTATTTCGGAAATCACCACATTTCCTCATCAGACTTCTTTCAGTAGG
>NW_016163435.1:16999-22581 GCF_001687245.7 Rhagoletis zephyria | reverse complement strand
CCAAAAAATTAGCCTATTTCCCACTGTAGGTCATAAGCTATCTGCTTGCAAAATTTCATGCAAATCCATTCAGTCGTTTCCGCGTATTAATTTAATGAAACTTTTTTAACAGGTGGCAACTCTTAAGAAAAGTAGCCTATTTTCCAATCTAGGTCATAAGCTATCTGTGTGCAAATTTCCATGCAAATCCATTCAGTCGTTCCCGCATATTAAATAAATTAACTTTTTTTACAGGTGCAACTTTTAAAAAAAATAGCCTACTAACCAATCTGGCCCATAAGCTATTTGCGTACAAAATTTCATGCAAATCCGTTCAGTCGTTTCCGCGTGATGATTTCCCAAACATCCAAACATACAAACTCTCACATTTATAATATTAGTAAGATAGAGCATATTTCAATGTCAAAGTTTGATAAATCTTAATAAATACGAAATGAAATGAAATGAAAATAAAGGTATGTTGCTCGAGCGATGGGAAAACTTAAGCTATACTGTCACGGATAAAAGGACACCATTACTTCACTTGTCAGGGCAAAAACAGTATCTCATTAAAAGTGTAGTGTTGGGCCCTCAGCCCGCTCTTTGACTTAAATCGATAATTTCTTACCCGGAACTTGCTGGAGGAAAGCTTCCCAACTCCTCGGGGCTTCGTTGAGGGGCACCGGTAGTTTTGCGGTCCTTTATTGCTGCTGGCTGGTGGTCTGGTGATCTGGTGGTTTTTCTCCAGGCTGCTCACACTTGGTTGATAGCGTTCACCGTATTTTTAAACGGCGTTGGATTAACGAAAAATTAGATTATTTGTTTTTGTTATTTTATGGCCTTATAACAATTATATTCAAACATTTTTATTGAGCTCGAGGCCATTTTTTTTAATGAAAACTTATTGTGGAAAAGCAACAATAATTTGAAAAAATTGTAGAAGTGATAGCTATTTCGGAAATCACCACATTTCCTCATCAGACTTCTTTCAGTAGGATTCGAACCGACGATCCCACTGACTCAGCCAGTTGCCTAGGAATATTATATCGTCGCTCGAATAAAGAAACAGTGTAAATGCCACATACACTATTATTCGATAATTGCACCATTGGATAGACAATCCTTTAATCTATTAGAAAAATCTTTAGTTTTCTTAAATATCTCTTTGGCTCACTAATTTATTCCCGAAAAACGAAATTGTATTTGTATGATTTGTAATGGTTTATAAAAACTTTCAATTCGTTTTTCTCAAAACTATACTTTTCATGTTACACTATTTCATTATTCCAGCGACGATATAAGTGATTTGTGTTATTTATTATTACCCTGAAGGTATTATATTCGTTTTTTTAACTATATTATAACAAGATCTCATTTTTAAAATAAAAGATTTGTTAAGTCAATTTCATTAACTTTATTTTCAAAAAATTTGCGATTTTTGGGGAGTTTTTTCAGAAATGGCGCTTTTTTTAAACAATCTGGACACCCTGATCTATATTTCCTCATGGCTTAAATAAATTTTTTCAGCTTCGTAAAAACTTCGAAAGACTAAGAATTAGCTACAAAGAATATCAAACTCTATGCCTTGTATGCAAAACTCTTTTACAATGTCAGTAAATTTTGAAAAAAAGATTGTAAGTTATAGGCAAAACCCGTTCGAATATTAAAATTTGCTGTTATTAACACTCGACAAAAATGTCAGCCTTTTTAAATAATTTAAGCTCCATCATATTATTGCAACTGGTACGTAACGACCCGGTGATATGCCCATAAAACGATTGATCTTTTTGTTGTATTTATTTCTTGGGCATATCAAACATTATCTAAAACATGTCAACTATAATTAAATTATTTTCTTCTTACTTTTTACAGTGCAGTTTCAGCAAGTTCCAACGTTATGTAAAAACCTTAAGAAAATCCTAAAGTATTTTGTTTGAATTGAAAATTTAGTACAAATCAGTACAAATTTAAAAAAATCAGGACATTAGCGTACTGATTGAAGAAATGAATAAAATCAGTACAAAAGTTGAAAAATCAGTACTGTACTGATAAAATCAGTACGTCTGGCAACCGTAAACCAGGGTTGAGTTGTGCAGTGGTAAATCTCAAATCACCACCTGTCGAAATACCTTAAAAGCCAGTTTCATTAAAGCAATTTAATGAAAATTTATTTTTTTTAATTGAATTTAATATGGAACCTGACAGAAAAAAATAATTGTTCACTTAAACTGCTTTCGCTNGAAAATTTAGTACAAATCAGTACAAATTTAAAAAAATCAGGACATTAGCGTACTGATTGAAGAAATGAATAAAATCAGTACAAAAGTTGAAAAATCAGTACTGTACTGATAAAATCAGTACGTCTGGCAACCGTAAACCAGGGTTGAGTTGTGCAGTGGTAAATCTCAAATCACCACCTGTCGAAATACCTTAAAAGCCAGTTTCATTAAAGCAATATAATGAAAATTTATTTTTTTTAATTGAATTTAATATGGAACCTGACAGAAAAAAATAATTGTTCACTTAAACTGCTTTCGCTTTTAAGGTATTTCATCTCAGTTTATGTATGTATATTGTATTTCTGTTGAACAGGGATACGCATTCATATTGAAATTGCCACCAACTATAAGATAAATTTTCTAGAGCACATTCACTATAGATCCGGATCATTGTTGCCACCAGGGAACTTCTCATGGACATAACACTTTCGTTCGGTTATTTAAGTCTTAGCCGATGAATGTACCAGTACAAATCGTAAATGTGGATTGTTGGAAAAACTGTTGGGCCAAAATCTTTAAATTAAAAATCTAATTTTTGGGGGGACGAAGTTCGCCGGGTCTGCTAGCTTCAATATATAATAAAATGTTTAGTACTTGCCCGAAAAGCTTCAAAATTACACTGTTACAAAGCTGACGAATTGTTCTCTCCATTGCACAGTGATTCGAATAGAACAAGCTAGCTGGACAAAAGTCGACATTGAATTTTTGCATGATTATTGTTCAATGATAAGTAATTAGTTGTTCTTGTCAGAAAAACGCTCACGCGTGCTGTTTAATTTCATGTTGTGGACTTGTTGCTATTTTGCATGCCATTGTTATATAGAGGTATGTTTACTTTATTTTTGAGATGGATTTGCAAGTCAAAGGTAAGTACCATTTATTTTCTACGTTATATTGTGTTTATCACTATTTATTAGTGAAGAAGAAATGTCGAAATCTCAAATTTCGAAATTTTTTGCAATTATTTGCAATTTTTTAGTGTGAAAGTAGTATTTCCCCACTTGTCCCCAGTCTAAAATATAGGTTCTAAATATAATAGTTTCTATCTGCACAATTCTGTACAACAATTTTTTTAAATTTTTTATCAAATAATTCCTAGTGGATATCGAAAAGAAATTTTGGGAGGAAGGCCGAAAAATTACAAAAATAGCATGCTGTATAAAGTTTTGACCTTAAAATACGATTTTTCTCAGATCAGCGAAAAGTCACCAAAAGAGATACAACTTTTTGTCAGTAGATTTTCATTCAAGCTAGAAGAAAAATTTGAGAAAAGCGGAAAAGTCAGGGAGCCTTTTTTTAATGACAGTGAATGGATGGTGGAAGATTTAGTCTTCCGTATCTCCATTCATAAAGAGCAGCCTTCGAAATCTGCGATTTCTATCCAATTTCTCTTGTTTTGTATATATAATAAAACTGTGCTCGGATCTTGAACTTTTTTCTTGAGCACAGGTTTTGATGGTTCATCGTACTTAATTGGGGCCTTCTAAATTCGATGGCGTCCCCGTTTTGCTGAATTGGATCCAATTTCCGAGGTAATGGTAATTGAAAATTTTAACTTTTTTCAAATAACTCCCTAAAGTTATATTTCTAAAATTTCTAATGTACGTGACTGTTTTTTTAATATTATTATTTCTGAAAATTACCGAAATCGGTTTACTATAGCATATAGCTCCCATGCAACTAATTATAGATATATTTTTTAGTAAAAAGCCTCGTATTTGAGCAATCAGTTTTATGGGAACTATATGTTATATTAAAAGATTTCGATGATTTTCAGAAATGTTAAAATAATATTAAAAAACAGTCACGTGCAAAATTTTAATAAAATAATTTTATAACTGAGATATTTATTTACAAAAAAGTTAAAATTTAAGCAAACTTTCAAGTACCGTTATCTCGAAAACTGGAGCCATCCTCAATTATGAGAATCTTTGCCTAAATTTTCAACTTGCACAGTGTAATTAATCTGAATAAAAACGATTTTATTGTTCCAGCATGAGATGGATTCTTATTTTAATCTTATGTGTAAAGTTTTTAAATTATTTTTGATATTTTAAAAATAAAATTTTACAGCTTTCATTTCATTTAACTTTTACATATTTATTTTTTACGGGGTGGCAACTCTTTTACCTTGATTCCAATAGGGGCTAAAGTTTACAGGAACCATCTCCAGACTACGCCAGAGTATTTCTGTTAACATCAATCGCAGTCTGCGAAAACGCACACACACTATATACATAGTACATATATAGGTTTATAATTAGACGATAAGCTCCGATTACAACTTTATTGCACATAATTTTGTCCAGCTAGCTTGTTCTCTTCGAACCACTTTGCATTGACCGTTTAAACAATGAAAAAAAAGACACTACGAAAATCAGTCTTGTCAATATTGAAGAAAATTACCCACTCATATGAGTTTGTAAATGGTGCAACCTAAAGCAAAAAAATATCTGATTTTGAGATAAATTTCGAAATTTTGGCTTTCAGTCTTGAAAGTTAGATTTATTTAGTCTTACTTACTAGAAATAATACACTCAAATTCTTAAGTTTGTTTTGGTTTCATTCAGTATCGATTATCGTGGAATGAGCCATATAATTTATTTAAAATAAGATTAAGTAAAGAAGAAGTCTCGATTCAGTCAAACTCTGCCTAAAAAAACCGATTGGGCTTTAAGTGTCCGGTGAAGTAAACATTGCCGAAAAAGGCACTTATGTACGTACTTTTCCTTCCCAGCTACAAACGTTGTAAAATATATATATCAGGAATGGAAGCATAGCATACATGCATACATCCGCATTCATTTTTGCGAATGCGTAAGCGAATGCGAAAGCGAATGCGAATGTTAAAATTAATGCGGAAGCTCCGCGGTTGCGAATGCGAATATTCGCAACAACCCTGGTACGTATGTATGCCTTACGTACGTAGTACAAATCGCACACCGCCTTCAAAAGAGTCACAACTCAAAATAATACGTTTGTCAGAAAATGCGAAAAACTATTTCTTAGCCCATGATAATCATATGGGTAAGGGCGACCTTACGTTAGGCTTTTTTAACAAATTATAACAAAAATTTGCTCCAGCTTTTGCTGAAAGGTAAATAAAAGCTCTGTGTACTTTTTTAGCGCATAATCTCAAAAATGCGATATGTATTACTGTATAGTTTTCGACGATTTTGGTCGTTTACTTATTTCATTACGACAATAGACAATGTTACTGTTGTCGAGTCGTACAATTTAGCCTAATTTACGACCTACGCAATGAGGCTGAATATTTCTCGATCGGAATAGTTTGTTTCTCTTATGACGGTTTTCAATAATATT
>NW_016163435.1:9440-10642 GCF_001687245.7 Rhagoletis zephyria | reverse complement strand
TGCATTATTGCTTTCGAACAACTTGTTTACTTTTTGCACCTGAAAATTAGGCAAATAGTAAAATCGGCTAAAAACGGCTAACTTTTTTTTACAAACCGGCTAACAAATCGGCTGCCGGCTAGATCGAATTTTCTCCGGCTAGTTGCTATTAAAACCGGCTAAACCTAGCCGGAAAACGGCTAAAATGGCAACGCTGGTCAGGTGCCTGTTTATACGACCGCTGAGGCCCCAAATTTGTATCGGCCCAGTGATGCAATGAAACCTTTTTTTGGTGTAGGAGATACGACCAATATTCCAGGTTTTTGTGAACCCTTATCTTGGCCGGTACCTACATCCTCAGTGACACAACAAAGGTATCCAATTTCAACGTTTTGTCCTACTTCAACGTTTTGTCCAACCTCCACACTACCGTCACATACTTACGCTGCACCAACATATTGCATGCCACCAGGTAACTTACAAAGCATTCCAAACATCACAGGTAATTGTCCCAATTTTTCACTCATGTTGACAATGCCTCAATCGGTGACAGGTAATAAGATCAACGGAAATAAGGTCAATTGACTTTATTTCCCACCCGGGTGCGAAATAAANATTGACATTATTTCTCTTTCAAACATTAAATTTGCTTAGCTTCGCGGCGGCCCGCGTCAGCGCGCCACACCGCGCGCGTCGCGCTCGCGCTCGCGTCCCGCGTACCCCGCGCGATCGGCGCGCACACCACGTCACGCTACGCCGCGGCCCCCCTCGGCCTCCCCTTCCCCGTCTCCCGTCGTGCTGTAACACAGGTAGATTTATATTTTGAATACGTTGAAATAAATTTTTTATATATTTTAAACATCGAGGGCTTATATTTAATAATACCCTCTATCTGCACACTTTTCACAAAGATGAGATTCTGATATAAACATCCACCTAAGCTTTAACTGCCATCAGTGATATTAATGTTACCTTATATAACGACAGGTAATAAGTCCCAGATGGTTTCTAAAATCACAAATTAGTTTTGCAGATTAGGTATTAATGAATTCAAGCCCTCGATATTTCACATTTTTATATTTGTAAGTTATTGGAAGCAGGGATGCCAACTTGGCTCAAACCGTGCCATTTGTTCCTATTTTACTTCAAATGGCACTTAATTTTTCAATTTGGCACAAAATGCCAAAATGGCACTTTTGTAAAAAAAATAACATTTCAATACA
>NW_016163435.1:7903-9340 GCF_001687245.7 Rhagoletis zephyria | reverse complement strand
CTCAATATGGCACCTCATAACTAAGGATAGTTGGCAGCCCTAATTGAAAGATTTCTGTTGTGTTTTGGGGCAACAAGTTGTCTGCAGTAAAGAAGCATATAATTTTTGATTCAAAAGTGTGTGAAAACCAATCCATTAACTTATATGATCTCGGTTCCGATATTAAATAATCAATAATTGTTTATACCCGCATTTTGGCACATTGGCTCGTTGAATGTGCCATCTAAAAAATAGTGTCGTCATTCTCCTTAGCTGCTTTTAAAAGAAGTCGTCACAAATTTCTGGCGGAGACATGAATAAAGTGTAAGAAAATTCTTTTTCTATAATTGTTTCCTTATAGAAAGGTTGGTTTCTTTTCCACCTTAGACATTCCGAATTCGTTCAAAATATGCTAATTTAAAACACAGAATTCTTTCAGTGTTCCTCCGGGGTTTTTGGACATGGGCTGTTTCATCAATTTAATAGAGTTCGCTTTATTTTTGTGGAAATGAAACATGTTTTGCAAGTTATGGATCATTTCTACACTCTTTCTTCAAATATTTCTCGTATTCCAGCTGTTAGTTTAGTTTTTTGCATCGTGTTTTTACATATTCGTAATTTAAATTTTTTCACAAAATCAATTGGTGGTAGTTCATGATTGTGGGTGGATTAATATCACAACACTGAGGATTTGGCAATAACCTTTTTCATTTATTAAAAAACAATACTTATGGGGCAATGTTTATTGTAAGAACAAAATTTTTTTCTATGAATCGACATACTTTAAGCATTGTTGACGCTATTTCTATTTGAATGAGGAAATTGCGTCAAGGACTTTATTTCCAAATTTTTGTTGACTTTATTTCGCTTTTGAAAAGGTAATAATGTCAATTGACTTTATTTCGCACCAGGGTGGGAAATAAAGTCAATTGACCTTATTTCCATTGACCTTATTACCTGTCACCGCCTCAATCANAGCTGATCACAAGTGTACATACATATGTACACCCACCAGAAAAACTCTGCGTAAAGAATTTCCAGTGTAATATAAGACTGAATGAATTATAAATCGTCGTTTAAAGTAGTCGTAAAAAATGCTTACAAACAGTGTTGCCGCGCCGTCCCAAGAAAATGTATCACCGACCAAGCCAAAAATGTATCCAAATGTATCCAATTTTCTTTTTTTTACGTATCCATCTCATAATTTGTAAGAAAACCAAACATTTTAAAGAAAAATACATACTTTAACCCATCCAAGTCCTTATTTGGAATAGGTGTATATATATTTTTATATTTCATAAAATCAAACATTTGTAATTTCAATTCATAAATTACATTTTTTATGCATAAGTATTTTGCAAAGTAAGTATAATAAAGGTGACAGGTAATAAGGTCAATGGAAATAATGTCAATTGACTTTATTTCCCACCCTGGTGCGAAATAAAGTCAATTGACATT
>NW_016163435.1:0-4219 GCF_001687245.7 Rhagoletis zephyria | reverse complement strand
AAATTTTATTTCAACGTATACAAAAAATAAATCTACCTGCGTTACAGCACGTCGTGAGACGGGGAAGGGGGGGCCGGGGGGACCGCGGCGTAGCGTGACGTGGTGTGCGCGCCGGTCGCGCTGGGTACGCGGGACGCGAGCGCGAGCGCGACGCGCGCTGACGCGGGCCGCCGCGAAGCTAAGCAAATTTAATGTAAAGAGAAATAACGTCAATTGATTTTATTTCGTTTTTAAAAAGGTAATAATGTCAATTGACTTTATTTCGCACCAGGGTGGGAAATAAAGTCAATTGACCTTATTTCCGTTGATCTTATTACCTGTCACCATAATAAATAGTAATTAATATGTTACATTTGTACCTGTACACTCTAAAAAGTGTGTGTAAAACTACTACTGAAAAGTAACTATTTTTCAACAGGAATCTGTATAAATATAGATACGTATAAGATGTTCAGGATTTGATTTTGAACTTGAGATCTTTAAAATATACACATAAATATACACATGAAATGTTTAAAGTTGCAAAAATTTTGAAACTAAAAATACATTTCCTACACATAATAAACACTAGGGGCTTACATTTACTCTATTTTAAGCATTGTATGTGTTATTTTGCTCTCTGCGACAAATTTGGTATGTTAAAGTAAACAGGCAGTGTTTAATTTTATTACACGGTGTGCAAATTTGCACACATTAAAAGACGAAAATGGTTACCTCTCTTAATATGCGCAAATAAACAAAAAAATTTTAGAGTGTATTTAAAGTCTTTTCAGTAAACTTCATACACATTTCCTTAAATAAATCAAATTTAGTTTTTAAACAGTGTATTTTAAACTACATTGAGATCTTCTTTCTTTTTAAATTAACAAATGAAAATATGTGATATGAAAGAGATATATTTACTTTATATATATATTAAGATCTTGCTTAAAGCATCTTTTTTAGCTAACTAAACAATTGCGCCTTACACTGCTTTGGTGAGATCTCTTCATATGTTCATTGCTTCGTTCACAAAAAATAAAATGCTCTAATTTCACGCTTAAGTAGCGATTTTTAAAACATTTAGAAAACGTCATTGATGAAAATCGATTTTTGAACGAAAAAAAATTTATGGAAAATATAAAATTGTGGCGTATTTAAAAAAGTATTCACATTTATATACTGATCGGAAAAAATAAGTATCGCGCAAAAATTCGTCTAAAAATGTATCCAATTGGATCTATTTAGATCCAAACGGCATCCCTGACCACAAAATGTACGCGAGATGATTACCTTACAACCAGAATTTAATACATCAAACGATAAATCTCTAACACCGCAACAATTTGTGAAACGCATCGAAATGTTACGTAGTGCTTACAGATGGGATGAGCAAACACTGGTTTTTGAGTTCAGCGGAAATTGTGCGTCTATGCAAAGTATTGGGTTGCCTCGCAGGACATATTTTCCACATGGCAACAATTCGTATTGAAATTTTTGAACGACTTCGCTACTAACGAAAATGTTGCAGACGTTCACATTAAAATGTCTCAGACTAAGCGGCATCAAAATGAAAGTCCACGCGAATATTTTTCTAAAATGCTATCTTTAGGTACTAGAGGTAGTATCCCTGAAAACGCAATCGCTCGATACATAATCAACGGATCAATGACCCAGATTTAAGAAGGAAAATATCGAATGATTATTCAGTTTGTAATGCACTTTTACATGATATAAATAATTACGAAACTTACAATGAAATACGCAACGTTATCCCGTTTACAAAAAAAACCTACTGAGATTCAATAAAATCGAGAGGCTAAATCAAAAGATATCAAACCGATGAACACGCAATCTGTGAAGTGTTTTAATTGTTCTAAGCCAGGCCATTACGCTACCAAATGCCCTGAGCCACAACGCAAAGATAGATGCGCAGAATGCAACCGCACCACTAACAAAACTAGTGATTGTCCTCATACAAATACTCCCGTAACCACGACTATTAATAAAATCGATCAAAACTATACACATAGAAACGTTACAAAAGATATTTAAATAAACAATATATTAACAAAATCCTTCGTAGACTCAGGAAGTGTGTGTACACTTATCCGAAAAACGTTCGCAAGACAAGTGGGCAATGAGGTGGGCTGCGCGGTGGATTTAAACGAATTTGCGAGCGGCGAATACACATGCATTTCGAAACTCCCAGCGGTTTTATAAATAGCCAGACATGAAGAAAAGGTTAATTTGCTGGTGGTGGATGATAATAAACTTACCGAAAACATTTTGCCAGGTAGAGATGTCCTATGTCGAGATGGCAAACGCATGGTCATTGAGCGCGATAAATGCCATATCGAAGATAAGTCGAGCCTGGCAAACACAACATCTTCGACGTACAAATACATAGAAAAATCGTTAAAAACTCACCGGCAGATATTCGCTGAAAATACTTCCGAGCTAGGGAGATGTGGGGTCAACAAAATGCGAATTCAACTAACTACTGATGCTCCTATTCGCATGAAACCGTATAGAATAGCTTTTGCAAAATGTCAAATAAGTAGTATCCCATATTATAGCGGATCTTCTGAAAAACTATATAATTCGCCGTTCGGAGTCTCCTTATGCCTCACCCGTCATATTGGTGGAAAAATCTAGTGGAGAGCACCGCCTCTGTGTCGACTACCGTAGTGTAAACAAAATTACTGTTAAAAATCCATTTCCTATGCCGATTATGGAAGCGCAGTTTGCTCAGCTTGCAGGAAATATATAAGTATTTCACCTCTTTGGACCTATGAATGGGATACCATCAAATTGAAATTGTGGAAGAATCGAAGAGATATACTGCATTCGTCACAACGGATGGCCACTTCGAATATAACCGAATGCCTTTCGGGTTGGTCAACGCACCTGCCGTATTTCAAGAGGTTATGAACAAGATTGCATCGAAGATGAATCCAGGCGAAGTCTTGGTATATCTCGACGATATAATAATACCGAGTAAGACTGTGGAAGAAGGAGTAAAGCGACTTGATAAATTTTTACGTTTATTAAAGGCAAGCAACCTAACTTTACGTTTTTCCAAATACAAGTTCTTGGCCATTGAACTGGTATATCTTGGACATGTTGTAAATGAACATGGCATCGCATCGGGAGACCGGAAGGTTTCTGCTATAAGAAATTTTCCTACACCCACGTCCGTCGCAGAGGTACGCCGCTATCTAGGATTGACTGGGTTTTTCCGTAAATTTTGTGCAAGACTACTCACTTATCCCTTAACCAATAACATTTTTACTGCGAAAAGAAGAAATAAAGTTCACTTGGGGTCCAGTAGTGCGATTCACTAACTTTTAACAATACAACTCGACGAGTTGTAAGCTAACAATTTTTGTTGTTTGTAATAACGATTGTGCGATTCAACAACCTACATTTAACAGCACTAAACAGCTGACTTTCGTAATATATGTAAATTGATCAAAAGTGGCATCCCTGTCAAACTAAATTTCAAATATACGAAAAGCACAGAGAGGAATGCAAAAAAACATTGTATTTATTCCCGCCGAACGCTTCAACGCAAATTCAAGAAATCAAAGTAAGTATATTTTATTAATTTACATATAAGTGTATAGGTAATTTACTTTTGTTCATTTGCAGCATGCTACCAGTGAGCAAAGCCGCAACAAAGAGGAGCCGGGCCTCAACCGAGCAACTGAGGTGACTTCTTAGCGGAAAATTCCGGATTGGCTGGTGGAAAGTTCCAGAAGCTCCATGGAAAGTTGGAGCTCCAAAAGAAGTGGGCAGAAATGGCCATCAGGTTAAACGCCATGGGAGGAGGAGAGAAGTTGGCAGACCAATGGCGCATGGTAAGTAGTAATCAATTTGTCACTGATAAACATCCTGCAAGGAGCGGTGCTGTGCGAGCGGAGCTCGATGGAGCACCATTTCTTGCGTGTACGTAAATACATTGACGCGTAGAATGATGTTTTAACGCATTTTACGTGTTAAATACTTTTATTATATATATGTGCCAATAATATAATAACCGGGTACGGTTTAGTTATTTGCCCAATTATTTCGGACTTGTAGTCAAGGGTCTACACTTTATTTTAAAGCCAATTTTTCGGTCCCTAATTTATTATATATTTTATTATAAGCTAATGTACACCATTTTTATACCCGAGCTCACTTATACGTAGGACGGATGGTATTAAAAATGGGCAAAATCGGACAATAACCACGC
>NW_016163434.1:33720-36533 GCF_001687245.7 Rhagoletis zephyria | reverse complement strand
CCGATGTTTGTAAGTACCAGAACAAAAAGAGATAGACCCATTAAAATGTATACTTATATGATCAGAATGTCGAGCTGAGTTGATTTAGCCATGTCCGTCTGTCCGTCTGTCCGTCTGTCCGTCTGTCTGTCTGTTTGTATGCAATCTAGTCTCTCAGTTTTCGAGATATCCGTATAAAATTTGGTAGGTGGGTGTATTTTTATAATGTATTTATCATTTGTCGGAACCGGAATAATCGGACCACTATAACATATAGCTCCCATACAACTGATTGTTCAGATATGAGATTTTTCGTTATAACTTCTCCATTTATGAAGCTAGGAACATGAAATTTTGCAGTACTTCCACCCATTATCAACAGAATACGTACAGTGAAAATTACAAAGATCGGGTCACTATAACCTATAGCTCCCATACAACTGATTGTTCAGATATACAATTTTTCGTTATAACTCCTCCGTTTATATAGCTAGGAACATGAAATTCCGCACTGTTTTCAATACCAAAGTTATAATACCATTTCATGCTCATGAAAGGTATAATAAAATAAAAACAAAACCACGACAAAATAAAAAATTACCAATTGCGTTTGCTGCAGCCGCTATATCGGTGGCACATCCATACATATGTATGTGTATGTATGCATCTGATGGTAGTGGCTAAGGCTGGGTTAGTAGTGTCACCAAATTACTTTTCATTTGCCACCATTACTATCGCCATTGCCCACCCATTTCAGCGCCACCCAATTTGCTAAAAAATTTTCATCCCCGCCGCCTGAGCCTGGTCGGCCAACTGGCGATTAAATGAATTTCTTGATTTATACGCAGCGCTTAATTGGATTCGAAATTGGATTTCGACATGCAGCGACAAACAGCGTGGTGAACAAGCGCAGTGGCTAAGCTGCAACACTTGACAAGACATTTAGTGTCGCGGAAGTGTCGCTTGCTCGTACAAACAGTTTGACAATATTTCCTCCAAAAAATGCAAAAAGCTGTTGTGGTTTCCCGTTGATCACGTTGTAACTGTTCGTTTACATTTTGCCAGCATTGTAGCGCATTTCTTGTTTTTTCCGATTGACGTTTGCCACATTTGTGTGGTATGTAAATGTGCAAACACATACATATGTACTACATACCTACATACATACATGTTGTTGACAAGCTTGACAATTGACCGCAAGTTTGTTGTACGTTTCACGAATAAGTGCAATTAATTAATTTATGTATGGATACGCAAAAAAAAAATACAATTATCTGCACATTTGTCTCGCCGCGCATGCGAAAAACATCGGAACCAATATTCGTTAAACACAAATTAAATCATGCATTATGAAAGCCGTGCTTGTTTGGTGCAACGCTTTGGTACCCATTTTACATACATATTTTTATTGCAGTTACTATAATTATTTTCTTTTTTTTATCTGCATCAATGCCGACGACGTTTTCGCGGCTGCAGCTGGTTGACATTGAAATGTCATAATTAAAATGAATTGTTACAATTGATAAGTTAGCTAGCTGGCTGTTGCTGTGACTGTGGCTGTCATCTATCGACACTATTCCAACCTGTAAGATTTGTTTCATTGCAATTTGTATGCAGAATTCTTGTGAAAAGAATTCGTGTGGGGTGATCGCAAAATTGCTGGTCAAGCCGGCTGGAAAGGAGTCAAAAGTGTAAGCAAATTTGTCTAGTTGAAGTTATAGATACATACTTGAAACAATAGTTGGTCGAAATAAGTAACGCTCTATTTGCCAAAAATACGTTTTCTTTTTCAATATACACTGCTAGCAGAAATAATAGATTCGTCGTGCTTTTAAAAATTTTGGCTATATTTATTTAGTTTATTTTATGTTTAATATTTTTTTTTTTATAAAAGCCTAGGTAGTTATACAACAAACATCATATAAATTCGCTTTTCAAACTTTGAACAAAATCGATTATAACGTCCATTAAAATATCGATAACAAAATCGATGACAAATTCGATAAAAATTTCAGTAGCAACATCGATACCATTGGTAGCTAAATCGATTAGAAAATCGATAAAAATATCGACAACAAACCCGATAAATATCGATAACAAATCGATAAATATCGATAATAACATCGATAACAAAATTGATAAATATTGCTAAGAAAGTCGATAAATATCGATAACAAAATCGATAAGAATCGATAACAAAGTCGATGAATATCGATAAACAAATCGATGATTATCGATAACAAAATCGGTAAATATCGATAACAAAATCGATAAGAATCGATAACAAAGTCGATGAATATCGATAAACAAATCGATGATTATCGATAACAAAATCGGTAAATATCGATAACAAAATCGATAAATATCGATAACAAAACAGATACAAATATCGATTATTTTATCGATAAGTCTCGAGAATCCCGAAATAGTTCCCAGACTGAGTCTCTGTATCTCTCTCTATATCCTTTCCTCTTTAATTACCTCTATTTTAATCTTTCTTCCCCTATCTTCATCTTTGTTTTTATCGGTATCCTCATCCTCCTCTTTGTCTTTACTTTTATGTTCATCATTTTTTTCAGCTGCATATTCCCCTGCACATTTGCCCTTATATATATAAGTAAAGTGTTTAAATTTACCTTGGCCTTCATTTTTGCCTTTATCTTTACGCATCTTTGTTTTTATACCCGAGCGCACTTGTGCACAAGGGTATTATAATTTTGTTCACATAACGGTTGTTTGTAACAGGCAAAACGAATCGAGATAGATATAGACAAATGTATACATAAATGATCAGAATGAAAAGAGAAATCGATTAAGCGGTGACTGTCTGTCCG